>NC_138050.1:33304188-33588744 GCF_964194185.1 Rhinolophus hipposideros | reverse complement strand
CTAATGCAGTGCTGGAACTCAAAGTGAGTGAGTCCACCAGTGAATTAAGTTTATGTGTGGGACTCATTAATAGGAATACCTGGGTCTGCAGCCCTCCTCATCTCACTCAGCACAATCTTCCCCTCGTTTTCACAACCAGAAGATGTAGGGACTTCTCTCCCTAGCACTGGAACCCTGGGCTGGGGAGCCTGGTGTGGGGCCGGGACCCTCTTTTCTCTGGAGGAGACCTCTGCAGCTGAGATATCTCTCCCGACTATTCATGGTCACATGAGGGTGTTGGCCCAGCCCATTCCATGTTTCTGCCCCTCCTACCAGACTTGAGGTGGCTTCTTCTGTCCTTAGTTGTAGGACTTCTGTTCAGATAGACTTCAGGCTATTCTCAATGATTGATGTTCTTAATTTACTTATAATTTTGATATGGTTATGAAAGGAGGTAAGCTCAGTATTTACCTACTTCACTTAAACTCCTGTCTTGAGTTTAATTTTATTAATAGTAATTATATTTATCATTGGCCCTGTTGAAAGCAGAACCTAGATCCCCTAACTCTAGGTGTAATGTTTTTTCCTACTCCTTTGTACTTCCCTGACAGCTGGCTATATTCCTTCAGATGCATGTTTGAAGGCAGGCTAGAAAGTTGAACTGAACAAGAAAGGGAAGGCTTGCTAGTACCAGCCTGCCACTCTAATCAGAGTTGTAGAAATTCTGGATCCAGAGATTTTTCACATGTGTGAGATCTAGTTTCATCTGAAGTTATGATCAAAGTTCTGCCTGGTTCATACTGAGAGGTAGTTTTTGTTTGTTTGTTTGTTTGTTTTTACCCCCTCCCATGTGCCCTTTGCTTTCATTTTGCTCAACTTTAAAACATTTGTTCTATTTACATGAATGTATTCAACAGGCAGATTGTTCCTTGCCTGAAAAAATTCTTCCCATGAATGCAAATAACATTTCTTAATCTCTCACAGCTGGTTCAAGAAGTATGCCTGATGAATCACCTAGAAGATAAAAAAAAAAAGAAAAAGAGAAGAAAAACAAATGCAAAACATTATACAATCCTTGAGCAGCCCATTAACTATTTAACTTATGCAAAATATTCACTGCACGAAGAACTATTTTAGATAGAAGGCACAAGGCTTTCTCTTGGGCAATGGAAAGACAGTCAGAGTTTTGATGTTTTAAAAAGCTATGATCGGTTTTGATTTCCTTACCAATCTTGTGAAACAAACTTGGGTCAAAAAAAAAAATTAAAACCACAAATGCTCTGGATAGATCTATACCCTTGCCTTACTGGAGAGGGAAGGTACTTTTCCTCAAGATTCAGGGACTTAAGTCTCTTGCTTTTGGTCTTTTCTGGAGCTTTTGGGGGGAAATTAGGTACTTATAAAGACCACCATCAGTCCTCAATTTTATTTACCAATAAAAACAGCTACTTTATAAGGTTTGTTGGGCTTTCCTTCAGAGAGCTGTTAGGATAATTGCTGGAGGTTGTTAGTACTCCTGTGGGCAGGCGCAGATGGGCAGATTTGGCACTTGAAGTGGGTTTGCAGAGATAGGTAACATATTTGCACACAGAACTGAAGTAAAGAAGATGCACATCTGCTCACAGGGAATTTTCATTCCAGTAGATAAATATTCTCATGGCTAGGGAAGAGACCAACAGCTGGGGATGAGCAAATTGCGAAGTGCTTTTTTTTAAATTTCTTTTTTCTTTTTATCAAATGCAAAAGTCAGCAAGCAATTCTGTGTGTCCCCATGTCTTTCAAAGGGTAACTCTTTGTTGGTATGTGGCTCTCCTCTCCAGATGAAGTCTGAATGTGGAAAGAAGTGAAAAGAAGTAAGTTATAAGGGAGACAAAATGTTTGGCTTTCATACTGCCTTATAAAGCAGTGATGAAAAGATGGTAATACTGAGAAGAGGGAGTGGGAGAGAAAGAGGACACAGGAGGCACAGACTATATCTGCATCTGTGAGGTTGGGAGGAGATGAACCCATTCACTCATTCATTCCTTCATTCATTCAGCAAATATTTGTCCTAGTCTGGTTCCTCTCCTGATTAAAACCCTTCAGTGGTTTTCTTTGATACCTAGAGTATACTTGCAAAACAAATTTTTCTTCCAGATTTTCATGGTTACAATGATATGGTCCCTGCCTTCTTCCTTAGCTCTGTCTTATGTGATCTGTCCTTTAGTTCTACTGTTCAGGCACACTGTTTTCCTTTCTGAGCCAAACTTTCTTCCTGTAAGAAATGCTCCATCCTTCCCTGCTCCCCTTCCAATGGCTGGTTACATCTCATCTTTCTGGTCTCCACTTAATCACAACTACTCAGAAAGGTCTCCCATGACTACTCTATCTACAGTAGTTATCTTCTGCCTCTAAAGTTGTCTCTATCTCAGAGCTCTATTAATTCATTCATAGCTCTTGGCACCACGTGTGCCTGTTTTATTTGTTGGTGTATTTGTTGTGTACTTCTACCTCTAGACGACACACTACAGGAGAGCTATCTGTCCATCTTGTTCCTTGTTGGGTCAGCTGATCCTCACACCATGCCTGGAACAGAATAGGTGCTCAGTAATGAATAAATGATTGAAAGTTGCTGGGCAGGTGAATCATGGTGGGAGAAGCTAATCAATAAAATCTTATTCTCAAAAGCAATCTGTGGCTTTCATTTCTAAGTTTCTTCAGGGACAGAGTTCTCAGGAGGAGCAGAATCCAGCAGCAAGAGGAAGGAGGGACTGGAATCAGGAGACCAGTAATATATTAGGTCCCATAAACCCTAGGGAGAGGTTGCTAGTGGATCCGGATATTAACATCTTAGTACTTATGAGAACAAGTTTTACCAGTATGGGTTCAAATGTCAAGTTTGGCCTATTAGTCTAAGGCCCTTGCAGATTATGTGTGTGTGTGTGTGTGTGTGTGTGTGTGTGTGTGTGTGTGCACGCGCGCTGGAAATAAGCCAGAAAGTACTGGTGCTGTTTGTTAGGCATGAATGTTGCAGCATGCATTTTCTAGTCCTGGTCCCTGGCATCTCACTGAGCAGAGGCGAGTGCCTGAATCTCTATCAATACTCCTCTGGAGGGCAGTCCCAGCATTGTGCCAGCGGAGCTTCTGAGTGCCCTGGCTTCCCTGAGTGGGTCTTCCAAGATCCTATTTACAACTCCCTGGGGTGCATTAGGGAAGCAAGTATGCTGAATACCAGGCTGCTCCTTTCCTCTCCCTTCCCAGCTCCCCTCACCCTGCCCTAATGGAGCCTATTTCCCTCAGCAGGGCTTCCTCTCCTGCTCCTCAGGTTGCCACATCCTAGAGCAGTCCAGGCTGAGACTATGACATTCAGCTAATAGTGTGCGAGCTCAGCGGTTTAAAGAACTTGGCAGTACTCTTCATTTCTTCTAGAGCTTAAAAACAGATATGCATATCGGTTCCTGAGACTCTCATGTTCCCAAGGTAGTAATGCAGAATAAACCCTCATTGTGATTGCTTTGGCTGTGGCTCTTTCGTAGAGCAGCATGAATTTAGAAAAGGACTTGGGGGTAGGCTCCTGTTGTGATTACCATCTCAGTTCCATTTTCTGTTTCCAAAGTTCTTCCATCCCTAATTTAGAGATAGGCCCAAAGTTGAGATTTATAAACTCCAAGGCAACACACTGAGTTCAAAATATAGGTGTTGGGTGAACTTAATAGAATATGGTGTCATCACAGTAAAGTTACTGTGGAACTAAGAAGAGTGTGGCTGCCTTGAGAAGAGAGGTGCCTCTGCTCTTTGAGGCATGTCCTGTGGGCTTGGGACTTACATCCTCTGCAAAGAAGCCAACGTGTTGGCAAAAAGAACGGATGGTTTCTCTGGTGTGCTTCATTCAGTAAAAATGAATCTGCACGAAGAGGCTCCAAGAAATGCCTCTTCCCTGGAGATGCCTGAAAACGTGTGCAATGTGCCGGAGGGATAAAAAGCACTGACTTTTAAAAGCTGAACATTTAAAATTTTTTTTTTCCATTCTTTCATGCAGAATGAACAGCATTTCCCACCTGGTCATTTCTCCCACAACAGGGAAAATTGGTTTTCTGGTGGAACATGAAAGCCAGTGAGAGCCAAGCATATCACAGAAATAAAGACACTGCACAGTGTCTGAGTAACTGTGAAAGGAATTCCCAGGCTATTCATAAAACATCTCAGACTAGTTTTACATCAGAGTCATAATTTCTATAAAATGCATCTCTACTGGGTAGGGACTAATAAGCCTAAGGACATGTAATCATGTACACTGTTTAAATAGCTGTGTAAACAGGTGTTCCATGGTATGCTCAGTAACTCATTTCCATACACTTATTAAAACAGTTGTTGATCAAGGGAGTCTCCAGGTACTGAAGTGATAAAGCAGAATTTCAGATGATAATTAGCTATCATGAAAAGAAGCCCTGAAAGTTTATTATTGCCTGATGCATATAGGAAGGGCTTAATAAATGTTAACTTGTTATTATTGATGTTGTTTTTATCAGAAAGTTTGTTGGCCCTATAACGGAGGCTGTATCTTCCCTCTCAGAGTTGGGCTTCTTCTGGCTGTGCTCCATGAAAGAGGTGAAGTCGTTTTCCTTATGCTGTCACCAGCTGGGCAGCACTCTTTTCCCTTGCTGTGCCCTTTTCACGGAAAGAATCTGCTGGGTGCCTCGATATGAAGCTTCTGCTTTTTTCTCCTCAATTCTCTGGGATGCATGGCTTGGGAAGAGAGTGCTAGATAGGCATCTTCCATGTGATTTAAACAAATTGCTTTTTTACTTTTTACATTGTCTGGAGTAAGAATGCCTGAGATCTCAAGACTAATTAGGGCGAGATTTCTCTCGGTGTTTTGTAAACTTAAACAGACCAAATAGATTAAATTAGTTTTCTTAATTGAATTAACCTTTAAGAATCTATAAATTTATATTTACATTTGGCTAATTCACCTTTGGTCATGACGTGAACTTTGAAGAACTTATCTGGGCAGCTAGATTTTATGACATGAGGATAAAAGTAGCATAACTTTCTCACTTATAGATTCTTAAACTAGCTTACAAAAAATTAAGAAAAAAATGACTATGTCAAAATTAATATAGAAATTGCTGATATATGGAATTTATTTTATCTTTTTAAAAGAGTGGCTTACTATGAAGTGCCAAACAGGAAACACCTATGACTGAGAAATAGCTATTTTAAAATCTCTCAATTGTTAAGATTGTAGCTACTTGGATTATTTATAATAACCAATATATGGAAGCAACCTAAGTGCTCATTAATAGACGATTGGATGCAGAGGATGTGGTTCATACTATATACAATGGAATATTACTCGATCATAAAAAAGAGTGAAGTCTTACCATTTGCATGGATGGGTAGGGTATTATGCTAACTAAAATAAGTCAGACAAAGAAAGACAAATAGCACATTATCTCACATGTATGTGGAGTCTAAAGAACAAAATGAAAAAATGAACAAAGCAGAAATAGACCCTTAGATACAGAGAACAAAGAGATTATTGCCAGACTGGAGGGAGGTTGGGGGCTAGGTAAAAAAAAAAAAAAGTGAAAGAACTCAGAAGTACAAATTGGTAGTTACAAAATAATCATGGGGATGTAAAATACAGCATAGGGAATATAGTCAATAATATTGTAATAATTATGTATAGTGCCAGGTGGGTACTAGAATAATTGGGGGGAATTACTTCATAAATTATATGAATGTCTAACCATTATGCAACTGATATAAAATAATATTGAATGTTCATGCTAATTGAAAAAAAATGTAGTTGCTTTATCCTTTCCTTGGTAATTAAATATGTATCCAAAGTAGAGTTATAATTTGGTTGTTAATTTTTTTAATTTGTAGAAGTTCAATATCATTCTTAAACTTTTATATACAAGTTGTCTTAGATGGTGACTGTGAGACCTGGTTTTCTTGTGCCAGTGCCAGTTTGCCTGAAGCATCTGGTTTGTGTCTCATGTCCTGGATTGAGCAATAAATTTTCTGGCCACCATATTCATCATTGGCAGCTAAACTCTAAACCAATATCCACACTAACAATGACATCAAAAACAGTATTTATAGTATAACAGGAGGAAACTATTTTAAGCTGGACCATAAATAAAAATCGCATTATGGTCAGTCAGGGGAGGAGAGTGGAAGATCAGTTTATCTGCTTTGGGTGATATGAGTTATGAAGTAGTAAGCGATTAGGTTGGATTACTATGGACTAATCATGAATCTGAAATCCTTGAAAGCCATGGAGGGTTTAGGTTGGTACAGCAAGAAATTGGGAGTTATTGAAGCTTTCTGAGCAGATATGTGGCAGATGAAAAACCGCTGTAAGAAGTTACCATGGCAACACTATAAGGAAAATGTTGGAGTGGTAAATGGTACCACTCCTAGACCAGAATCACTAAGAGTGGAGAGCATTAGGTACTCTAAAAGGCAGTTTTTAGAGCAATAAGCAAGCAAACTATCTGGTATAGCACCCGAAGGAGTCGTCATTCTGAAAGGACTGGAAGAGGGAGACAGTGGTTACAAAAGCAATCATACGGATCTTGAGTAAAAATGAGATTGGAACATGAGGCCTGGATCATCTAGTAGTTCTCTGGGCCTACTACCATATAGCTTCACTGGCCTTTTTAAGGTTCTTGTGGCTATAGACAAGCCTGTGCCTTGAACATTTAACTCATGATCGCTACCCGCATCCCTATTTATTTTATAGGGCCATATCTGAGACAAATTGTCATATAAGGCTTAAAAGAGTTGTGACAACTTTAAGGTTTAAATCAATTTGAATTTTACTTCATCAATAGAATCAAGAAAAGTTAAATAAAATTAGGGGTGAGCTCTATCTGGAATTATTAAAGGTTCATTTAATATGTTAATACTCAGGAGACAACTTAGTCTTTTGAGCTCCATTCATATCATGTAACACCACAATGACATCCTCTCACAATCATACCATGATGTCTTTGACAGAGGCAGTATACCCAGGTCAGTGTTTCTTTGTCCTCACCCAAGATTGATTTCTAAGAAATTGTCTAAGATTTGTGCAAGATACCAAAAACCAGGAAAAATAAGTCTGATGTAACTACACGTATCAAATGGAGGTTTCCCATATAATTCTCCATCTATTTTAAATTGGAAAATGGATCAACTTTCATAATCCACCAATATCTTTATAACTTATTTGTTTTCTTCTTTAAATGGCTCATCTTTTATCTTCACCACCTTAAGAGCTAAGCAGTAGTAAATCGTTTGGAAAGTGGAAATCAAAGAATACACTGAAGGAGAGAGAAGGAAGTACCTACTTCCATGTGGTTTATATAAACATCTAAAAAATTCCAACTGATGTTTCAGGAACTTATTACCTATGTAGGTAGCAAAAGTGAGGGGCAAATACATCAGAATTACTAAAGGATAAGTCTCTAGACAGAAAACCTTCTTAATATATGGATTTCCAGTTTTACAATCATAAATGAATTCACTGTCTTTTATTTATCATGTGACAAAAGAGTCTTGGTTAAATATTCAACCAATATTTATTAATTGGTAAATTCAAATTCCTCTCAATTGATAAAAAATCATTTATAATTACGTGTCATATTTTATCAATGAAAAGATAATATTCTCCAAACATAAATCTCATTGTTCTTATGACAGCTTAATAACTTACAAACTTTAATTTTCATCTCTCAGAAGATTGATGAGATTTTAAACTATTTGAAAGCAATTTATATGCAAAATTATGGTGTCACAGTTAGTGAACTGAGAAAAACTACAGAAAAAAAATATTTGAATGTTCAGACCCAAAATTAAACATTTATTAACTGTGGTAGAACTTCCAAAATAGTGGACTGAGGACCTCTATAAATATGCTCCAACATAAAAGCAATGAAAACGGTGGCAAAAATTGCTAAGAGCAACTTTTTCAGAAATCTAGAAACCAACCAAAGGCTTGCAAGAATGTGAGGTGTGTTTACTCAGGAAACACTGTGAAAGTTTGATGAGAATCACAAATTCTGTGGCATCGTAACCCACTCCCTCCTCTTCTCAGCTTTGTAGTAACCTTGAAAACCAGTAGCCTGGCAATCACAGTAGCTAAGAAAACCAGTAGCCTTGCAGCAAGTGGAAAGATCACACTGGGTTCCGAGCTCCTCAGAAACTCTCATTCCCAAAGGATTGTCACTGTTTGGCCTGTCTAGCATCTCCCTAAAAAGCTCCATTTGTAGGATACTTTCTATTATTTGACTTGACTCAGAGTACCCTCTATGGGAAAAGACTTATCTACAAGGCATTAGTTAAAAAGAATCAGCAAAATTGCTTAACTTGGAGCTGCCAAAGTCTGTGATACCACTTGGCAAAAACATGAGCCTGGTCAAAATCCTAAAAGGAATATCTGGGGACTGAAATGCCCACAGGGACCTTTGTAAAGCTCTGTTATATTTCTGGGGATCCAGAAGGCCATGGACATGTACACAGCTGTGTGCATGCCAAAGAGCCCTGAGAGGGCTGAAATTTTTTGCCTCTGGCTGACCTTGGGGCTTTGTACAAGTAGAATGTAAAGACCAAGGG
Organism: Rhinolophus hipposideros; assembly: GCF_964194185.1. Classification (NCBI taxonomy): domain Eukaryota; kingdom Metazoa; phylum Chordata; class Mammalia; order Chiroptera; family Rhinolophidae; genus Rhinolophus; species Rhinolophus hipposideros. The sequence goes on along the minus strand of NC_138050.1, from coordinate 33,580,179 downwards.
ATAGTTGTAAACTTCCTGAAAGTTGAATGCATGTCCGAACACATATATAGAGACTTCTAAAATGTTTAGGAAACTTACTGGTTCAAAGAAATCTCTGAAGAGTTATTGGGTCATTCAGCAAAGACCTCAGTTCTGTATTCCCACACACTATAGGGAATGCAGACTATACAGAATTGGTCCTGGAAAGTCACTAAACAAAGAGCAGCAGCAATAAGAACAATAAAATCACAAAAACAATAAACCTGGGAGAAGGTATCTGACGTACAAATTTGCCACATTATATTTTCTAAAATATCCAGTTTTCAACAGCAGCAAAATAATTACAAGCCATAAAAAGAGAAAGTAAGACCATACACAGGGGAAAAAGCAATCAATAGAAATTGTCCTGAAGAAGTCCTAATGTTGGACTTACAGAATGAAGACTTTATATAGCTATTATAAATATGTTTAAAGAATTAAAGAAAACCATGTCTAAAGGATGAAAAGTAAGTGTGATGACTATATCTCAACTAGGAAAGAATATAAATCAATAAATAGAAATTATATAAAAGATAGAAGTTCTGGAGTTGAAAAGTACAAAAATTGAAATGGAAAATTCACTAGAACAACTCAACAGCTGGTATGAAATGAAGAAGAAGGAATCAGAGAACTTGGAAATAACTCAGCTGATCTGAGTTATCTGATCTGAAGTATCTGATCTGAAGAACAGAAAAAGAATAAGAGAAATATAACAGGACTTCAGAGGCCTGGACTTCATCAGTCATACCAAAATAGGTGTAATGGATGCTCCAGAACAAGAGGATAGAGAAAAAGGAACAGAAAAAATATTGGAAGAAATAAAACCCCCAAACTTACTGAATTTAACAGAAAAAAAATTAATCTGTATTTCCAAATAGATTAATGAAGTTTGAATAGGATAAACTCCGAAGTCCATACATAGACACATCATAGTTAAATATAGAAAGCCAAAGATAAAGAAAATAATGTAAAAAAAAAAGTGTAAAAACACCAAGAAAAGAGTGACACATCATGTATAAGTGATCTTCGATAGAAGAAAATGTTGCTTCTCATCAAAAACCATGGAAAAAAGAAAACAACAGAATGGCACACTCAAAATACTGAAAGAAAAAACAACTGGCAATGAAGACTTCTACATTCAGCAAAATAATCCTTGAAAAATTGAAGGGACATTTAAGACATTCCCAGATAAACAAAAGCTGAGAGAATTCACTGATAGCAGACTTGTCCAACGACATATAATATAGGCAGTATTTCAGTCTGAAATGAAACGATACTAGATGGTAACTTGAATTTACACAAGGAAATATTGACCAAGAAAAAAAAAGAGAACTTTCAACTTAATAAAATCAGTAGTGTAAGATAGGACATCACTATCACCTTTACAGGATAAAAATGTTCGTAAGGGAATACTGTGAACAACTTTATTCCAACCTATTATATAATAGAAAAACATTTTTGAAAATCTCAGACAGACAAAAACTACTGAAACTAACTCAAGAAGAAATAGAAAATCTAAATAGATACATAACAAGTAAACTGATTTAGTTAGTAATTTAAAAACTTTGCTTCAATGAAGTTTACAAAACGTTTGCAAAATAATTAATATCCAAATCTTTACAAGTTCTTCCAAAAAATATAAAGAGGAGGGAGGGAAACTTTCCCTCATTCTATGAGACCAGGATTACCCTGAATGAAACATCATAAGAAAGAAAGCTACAGGGCTTTTGAATATAAGTGCAGAAACTTCAACAAAATACTAGCAAACCAAATTTAGCACCACATAAAATGGATTTCAGTCCATGATCAAAGGGAATTTATCCCAGGAATTCTAAGCTGGTTTAACTTTCAAAAATCAATTATAATACAGCGTATTGATAGAATAAATGACTAAAGCTACATGATTATCTCAATAGATGCAGAAAACAACTTTTGACAAAAGCTAAAACACTCTCATAATAGAAAACACTCAACAAACTAGGAATAAAATGGAGCTTCCTCAACCTAATAAAGGGCATTTATGAAAAACACACAGCTAACGCCATACTTATAGTGAAAGACTGGATGCTTTTCCCCCAAGATCACAGCAAGACTAGGTTATCTACTCTTGCCATTTCTATTTGCCAATGTATTGAAAGTTCTACTCAAGACATTTAGAAAACAAACAAACAAACAAATAAACAAATAGCATCAAATTAGAAAGGAAAAAGTAAAACTATCTGTATTTATAGATGACATGATCTTTTATATAACGAACCATAAGGAATCCACTAAAAAGCTGCTAAACCTAATATATGAGTACTGCAATGTTGCATAATACAGCACCGATAAAATAAATGAATTGCATTTCTGTACACTACCAATGAACAATCTGAAAATCACATAATGAAAATAAGTCCATTTACATTAGTATTAAAAAAGGATAAAATACTTAGGAATAAATTTAACTAAAAGATGCAAGACCTGCACACTGAAAACAAACAAAAAAAAACATTGAAAAAATTAAAGATCTAAATAAGTGGAAAGACATTCTAATTTTATAGATTGGAATACAATATTTTAAAAATGAACTTACTCCCCAGATTGATTTACAGATTCAATGCAAACTCTGTCAAAATCTCATCTGGCTATTTTGCAGAACTCCAGAAGCTGATCTTCAAATTCATATGGAAATGTAAGGGAATAGCTAAAACAATCTTAAGGGACTAGCCAAAACAATCTAAAAAAAAAAGTAAAATTTTGATTACTCATATTTCCTGATTTTGAAACTTACTACAGTCTACATTATTTAAGAGAGTATGGGACTGGCAATAGTTGAATAGAATAGAATTGAAAATACAGAAATACTTTTTTTTTATATTTATGGTGAATTGATTTTTTTTTTAATTAAAGTTTATTGGGGTGACAATTTGAATTGATGTTTGACAAGGGTTTTAAGACACTTCATTTAGGAAAAAGTAATCAACACAGTAATCTTGCTGGAGCAACTAGATAACTAACTGCATGCGAACAAATAAAATTGAAACCCTAACTCACCATACAAAAAGGAAAAAGTAAATCAGATACCTAAATGTGAGAGCTAAATCTTAGGAAAAACAAAGGGATTTTTTTTTCTTTATTTTGACTTACACAGTAGTTTTTTAAATATGACACCAAGAGCAGAAACAAGAAAAGAAAGTTTACATAAATTGATCATTAATTTGGCACTTGTTAATTTAATAATTAGGTTAGTTGAACAAATAAGTCATTTAAAAATGAGAAAATATATAGTAGATATTTTTCATAAGAAGCAATATAAATCACAAATAAGCACATGAAAAGATGCTCACTATCTTTAATTGTTGGTGAAATGCAAATTAAAATTTCAATCCAATGTAATTTCATACCTAGAAGGATGGTTGTAGTTAAAAATATGCAATCAGAAATATTGCATATTTTGGTAGGGGAAAAGACCAAACTAAATTATTAGACGAAAACTATTATTTTTAATTATATTGATTAATAAAAATATTATTTTTGATTTCATTTATTGGTGTTAGTTCCAGGTAGACAATCAGGTCTCATATTCTTATATTGTAAATTCTTTTACATCTTGCCTTCCCAACCATGTGTGCCCTCTTTGAAAATTCATGTGTTATACTTCCTTGGAGCTCCAACAATTCTGTGCACATCGTTGGTGCTCAGTATACATTTCTTTCTTATTGTTCTTTTTTTTCTTATTTGTCGATTAAAAGTATGGTATCCATTCCTTACTATGATTCCCAAAACATTTTGTATTATTACAAAAGAAACAATAATTCTTTAGGCTATTTAAATACTGATATCGGATTACAGCAAATGGAATTATCCTTCTTACAGCTGTAAAAGGTAAAATTAAACCTTATAACATCTGTCATAGTCCATATTGGCTTCAGTCTGTTATGTGAACTTTCCCATGCTCATTAGATACTTGAACTTGGTTTATGTGGATGAGATTAAATAAAATAGCCAATTGTATGGGAATGTAGATACAGAGAAATTTCCTTTGGCCTAAGCTTCGAGTTGCAACTCAATCTACATACGTATGAGTAACATAGTTGGGTAGAAGGGGGATGAAAAATCAGAGTCACTGCAAGTAATTTAATTACAAATAGAGTTTTTATGAGGGGTTTTAAGGTCCTACCTTAGCTCACCTGACAATAAAGGTTTCACAAGCTACAGTGACATCTGGAACCAAATCACATGTAGAAATTATGCAGCAGCAATAAAAGTCACTTAATTAGCATTGCAAATAATGTTCCAGCATTTATGAGATGTCTGCAAATTTGCATACAGATACATAATTACATAATTTGCAGCTGTTTTGTTTGTTCCATAAGACCTTGCCACTTTATTAGCAGAATATGTAAATCAAGTATTAATTCTCTTTATAGTTCTCATTCTCAGCTTTCTAAAGATGTGTGGTGAATCATGGTGACACTGGGGCAACTCTTTATCTAGATTTCATCACTTTGTCTTAGACTGGTTTTAGAGCAAAACGTATCCCATAACTTACTTAGCAAGAAGGGTATTTTGAATGATTTGTAAATACCATTTGCTAGTGAATGAATATTATTTATTAGATAAGTTTGACTTTCCCTATTTATTTTTGAAATGCTTTACTTTTTCACTCTAGAAATATGGCCTATTTACACATGTTCTACTGGTTTAAATACGCTAATTATATATTTGCTCTTATCTGTATTTTCAGATAGTAGCAACTATTTTATATTCTAAATTAATACAGTTCACTGAAATGGAAGAATCTAATCAAAATGGAATATTATCTAGTAAAAGTATTAGATACAGAAAGCTAAGCAGATCTGGCAGCTAAGTATAGAATAGAAAAGAGATGCCCCCAACTTCATTTGTTGTCAATCCTCTGAAGGAAAGCCCAATTGAACCAGTTTAATAAATTGCATTAGTACATTTCATGTAGTACGATTATAAAATTTTTATATTTGAGATCTAGAAGCTGTGAAGAAAAACATCATATTATGGATTAACGATTTATTATCAAGCTAATCAGATTAACAATATGCTGTTGAGTGTGTGTGACGGCTTGAGACGGCCTGAGTTTAGGCATGGTAAGTACAAGATAACTCAGAGAAGTCTAGGTAGCTTTTGATAAAGAGGGAACTTCTGTTTTACATCCTTGGCATTGGAGCAAAAATTATTTCAGGACATTAAATTAGACATCAAAATAAATATCTGAGAAAAAGTACTTGGATAGGATGGAATTTGAAAATTTGAAAATTTGGACTTCACTGTTCATTTATCCATTTATCTATTTATCTAATATTTATTGAAATAGGTGCTAAGGAAGAGGAAGGCTTGAGCTAAGTTATTAAACTGGGGCTGAGGATAAGCATGACTAATATGTTAAGTCAGATCCTTAAATCTCACAAGTTAATATTCTTAGTCACTATCAAATATGTTTTCTGAATACTCATCTTCATGAAGTGTAGGGTGGCTATAGTTCAATTTTAATGAAATAGATACTGTCCTAGATTGATATTAATTTTAATCATAGGTAAAACCCAGGTGCAAAATATAGATAGCCCAATTAAATATATATGAAAATATAGGCATGTATATTTTTATAGTTTATTGAGGAGGGAGGGGATTTCATATTTAAACAGAGTTAAGGGATGGAAGATCTCCATATCCTTTGATATTAGGTTTCCTGAAGTTCCTTCTATCTTCAGGATAGTGGCCATTAAGTTAATGACTTTAATCATTTAGGAGAGGAAATATCTTGCATGTAGTTGAACGAAGAAACTGTGTGACTCTTCTCTAGCTTGCCTTTTCTCTACTGTACTGAACCTTGTAGAGAAGGTGATTGTGTGGTAAGTTCCAAGAGCTCTCTGTGTTCTAGATGGTATCTGTGCTCATGAATGCTGATGCTCAGGTCAGCTTTCCCCCTCCAGCTTCACATGGAATGGAGATTGTTACCATCGTGCCTGGGCCTTGTTACCTTTGGAATAAAAGTTATATAATGTGAAAAGGTGGAATATCATTTACATATGAATTTTGTATAAAAAGAGATCTCCTAAATAGAAAGTTGTTTGTTTGCTTTTTATGGTAGCCCTTTTATTCTCTCTCTACAGGATATTTTTATTCTTTTATAGATTACTTGCCATGATAGTGAACATCTGGTTGTTACCTTTGTGAGGAATACATAATTTAGTTGATAATGGTGTAAAGAAAATAGAAAGGGTCTTGCCTCCAGCTTGCCTTAAATTTTTTATCACTAGAATATTTAGTGACCCCTAAACTCAATAACATTTATCAAAAAAAAGAAAAAATCTCGCGTTGGCCACTTGACCTGGTAGCAAAGTATACATTTTGAAGATTGGTTCATTGATTCTAGTGGCGTGGTTATGACAGTACTTTCAAAGAGACTGTTCTTTGAAGTGGAAAAGGTGATCACGCACAGTGATGGTGCAATTTCTCTGGTATGTGCTTGTGTGATTAGCTCTTCTCCCTTCTTTTTGAATTTAGCTCAAAATAATTCTCAGAGTTTTACAAATGTTACAGTATTGCACACAAAACTAGTCAGAAAAAAATCATCAGTTCATTTTCTCAGTGTTGAACTCTGAAAATTTTCACAGAACTGACTGTGACAATTTCAAAGCTGTTGCATCGCTGGCAATTCAGCCTGCTTTTTCTTATCTGCTCCCTCTCTAGAGAACCATAGATTCAACTTCAGAAAAGAAATACAGGTTATCCCTGTATTTCTGTATGAGAGAGATCCTGTATGAGAGAGATCCCAGTCTCTCTCCCATTCCCATTGTGCCAATGTTGTTCTTTAAGTTTTTCTTACTATGTTTATAGAAAGGCTGAATGATTATTATAATTACACCTGATAATCATACAGGCAGGAGGCTGAAAGGCCGTAGACTCCTTCTTAGCTACCTTCCCCCACACCCCATTTTACTTGGCAGCAGCTAGTCTAGAGGCTGAAAACTTGCCCTCTAGTCCCCTTATGTGTGAACGAGTCATGTCATTCTCTGTGTAGAATGAACAGCACTTGTATGAATTGGGTAAAACAATTTATCTGATCTGTAGCTTTACAGATGTTTATGAACTTATAAACCACTGCTCTTTTTTCTTAAATATCAAAAATGGTAATTAAGACAATAAACATTTTTCTAATAGAAAGGTGAGAAAAATAAAGAAATGCATAAAGGATAATTTGGCAATTTTCATTTTAAGTATTGGAAATGAATTAAAATTATATTTACAATTACCAAAATTATTATAACATTAATTTAAAGATTTCACTACAGCCTTAATCAAGTGACTAAGCAATTGTCTCCTGAATCCAACAGTACTTCCTAGACAGAGATGGAAATTATTTCTTTTATGCCACAGCAGTCAACATCTTTCTTCTCACCTATTACACAAGAAACAGTTCCTGAATTTTATGGCTTCTTTTAAGCTACACAATGAAGAAATCAGAACCAACATTTGTAAAGTTGGATTTACCCCCAAGAAAACAAGAATATTATTAATTCATTTGAATTTGTTGTAGCAAGAATAGCATATCAAGTTCTAATAATATGGTTTTTAATATTTCAGAGATAACTTATTTTAATGTTTAATCTCTGACACTTTCACTGGGAGTAGTAAAAAATAACTATAGCTTATGAAAAAATAAAGTTTTAAAAATATACTACTGCACTAAAAAATAACCAGTGTTTAGGTTAAGATGGGTAGTATCACAAAGAAAAAAGTATATTGGTCAGAGTTCTGTCTGAAAAACAGAAATCACTCTAGGTTTTTCAAGCAGGATGGTATTTAATCCAGGGAATTAAATGCTTGCACACTTTAGAAGTACTGGGAAAGTGAAAGTCAGGGCAAACCACATGAACGATCAGATTCTCTGTAAGATTTTAGAATATTAAAGAGTCACAGACCCAGGAAACAGAACCCAAATGGTCATATTTTTCTTCAACATCTAGGAAGGTGAATTCAGAAGAATACTTGGAGGCCACCACAAAAACCTCATATTTACCACACACAAAAAAATCATACTATTTACCTCAGGCTCACTCTTTTGCTTGCCACACCCAGAGAGAGAAACATTCATATGGCTTCTGCCTTTCTTCTCCATTCCAAATCCTTCATGAGGGCCTCTCTGTGGCAACTTGGCTGGCTGGAGATGCTGGTGACCTCAGTTACCAGGCTGCGACTCCATGATGCTGGGATAATGTGAGGGCCAGGGCAGTGCTGTGTGATCACCAGAGAGAAGCCATCGCATGGCTGATTCTGACTACTCTTGAGTCTTCTAATAAGGTCAAGTATCTCTCAGTTTGAGGGATCTGGCATTGCTTACAGAAAGAAATGGCATAATTGAAAAAAGCAAGAACATGAACCCTGCCTGGTACTGCATTCCTAGTGTAATTTAATCAGAGAATGGCCAAGCCCACCCACCATTTTCACAATGGTAGCTCTCATCTTCTGTATTTCTTGTCACCCGCACAGCTCAGTGTTCTGTACTGCTGTTTTCCCTGAATCCTCCCCACCGATTCACCTTCCCATTACATCTGTTGCACTTATTATACATGTGTGAACTTTCTGTTTTGCTTCCTAATCATTTCTTCCTTTTTTTTTTTTTTTCACTCTCTCCTGCTCTTTTTCCTGTGTGTATCACTTCTTACCATAGGAACTGGCTTAATAGCATGGTGATGTTTATAAGATACTTATATCCAGAAAAGGCCTATGAAATCGTATTTTATCCATTACCGGACTGAGGCAGGATATTTTAATTAAGCAACTGGTGAGTTTAACATTCTTTTTTCTCAGTTGTAAGTTGTTCCTATCTCAGCCTAGTTTAGGGAAGAACAAAGACTAAGTAAGGCTAGCTGTAACTTCTGTTTTATCTTAAAATTTTTCAGTTCACACTGATGAAACACCCACATCTGTCTTACAGTTCTTTGAATTCCTCTACGTTTATATTCTTCATCTCTGCTCTGTTAGCACCACTTACTGTTACGCATATACTCTGGATTTTGCTGTCACCCACAATGGCTTAATATCTGAAATGTGTCTGCCATTTTTTCCCACTGACTTTTATTGCTTGTATTCCCCTCCTTACTCACTTGTTCTCTGATCTCATCTGGATTTTCAATGTCCTCACCCCTCCTTGTTTTCTAATGTATTACTTACTTCTCTCTTGACTCTTCACAAATACTATTGCACCTGCTTCTTGGATTAATTATCTTGACATGAAATCCTACTATATAATGTTAATTCCTAAAGAAGGATCAAGGAGAACCTCAATGGATCATTATTTTTTTATATGTTAGAATCCCTAATAACTAGTCTAGTGATTGACACTTAGGACAGATTCAATTCGTTAAGTGAATAAATACACCTCACTCCTTGTTTTCTCTACTTCTACTCCTGGGACATAGGGGAGAAATCATATAACTCTACTTACTGACTGAATATAAATTTACAGTTTCTATCTTCAACTTGTCCCTTAATGAGTCATTAATCTTTTTTATTATTCCTAGTTGGGTAGTTTCTCTCCATGGGTTCCCTAGAAAATAGTGCTTGAGGAAATACTAGGGGCTACACTTCATTATGAATGTAATCTGAGGAATGCAAAAGTGAGGGAAAAGGAGAGTGAGGCAGGGACAGAGGGATTAAAAATGGAGTTGTTACTGAGCTGGTCACAGCTACGTCCCACAGGAGGAGCCATAAGAAGGTACTGCCTCTTCAAACAGTCCATCCAGAGACTGGAAGGTACCTGAATATACCTGCTACTAACTGTCTTCCATTGGTCACATTTCACCCCGTGAGACATTATGTACTCACACTTCTGAGTTCCACATATATGGATGTTGAGAAAATCCTGTGCCATCTTGTACTTGAGCATCAACAAAAACCATGGCAAGGGAGCAAAGAGGTGCATGACATTGGTATCACGTGGGTGCCATCAGGTGTTGTTCATGAGGGGCATAAGGGAACTGACACAGTCACAGTAGGAGGCGCCTCAGTTCTGTATCAGCAGCAGTAACCTGCCTCCAGGATGGACGGAGCAAAACGAGGTCTTACCAGGGATTCTCTGGTCAGAACATAAGCCAAGTGCACATATTTTGGCTGGCATATGAATGAGTTTGTCACTTTTCTTTCTCCATGGAAGTTGTCCCCAGTTATGACTATTATCAGATGAGAGAGACATCTAGTCCATAGGCTATTATGACTGGCACATTCATAATGTTTTGATATGGAGATTTTTATTATTTTCAAGATAGAATGTATTTATATTTACATTATACTTAAAAAAGGTTTTTATTAAGTTATTAAAATGGTTTTTGTTAAATTAACACACAATATTATATCAGTTTCAGGTGTACACCATACTGTGTTTCCCTGAAAATAAGACTGGGTCTTATATTAAGGTTTGCTCCAAAAGACACATTAGGGCTTATGTTCAGGGGATGTCATCCTGAAAAATCATGCTAGGGCTTATTTTACAGTTAGGTCTTATTTTGGGGGAAACACGGCAGTTAATCAGCATTTATATACCTGAAAAAGTGATCAATATGATAAATTCAGCAACCATCTGACACTGTACCATGCGATCACAGGATTATTTCCTATGCTGAACATTACAGCCCCATGACTTATTTGTTTTATATCTGGAAATTTGAACCTCTTAGTCCCCTTCACTGTTTTCCCCCTTTTTTAAAGGTTTCAATTACAATTGACATTCAATATGATTTTATATTAATTTCAGGTATACATTATAGTGGTGAGATATTTATATAATTTAATATGCTTTATTTTATACCCCCATGACTACTCTGTAACAACCAACTTGTACTTCTTAATCCCTTTCCCTTTTTCAACCATCCCAAACTCCTCCCATCTGAAAACCATTATAATGTTCTCTGTATCAATGAGTTTGTTTCTGTTTTGTGTGTTTGTTTATTTTGTTCTTTAGATTCCACTTATAAGTGGAATCATATAACATTTGTCTTTCTCTGTCTGACTTACTCCAAACAGTACCCTCTAGGTCCATCCATGTTGTTGCAGATGGCAAGACTTCATATGTATTTTCTTTTATGGCTCAGTTATATATATATATATACACACATATATGTATATACATATATGTGTGTATATATATATATGTGTATATATACACATATATGTGTATATATACACATATATGTGTATATACATATATACATATACATATACACATGTATATGTATATGTATACATATATATATATATATATATATATATATATATATATATATATATACACATCTCTCTTCTTCTTTATCCATTCATTTATTCAGGGACACTTGGTTTGCCTTCATATCTTGACTATTGTAAATAATGCTGCAATGAACATATGGATACACACATGGTCTCAAAGTAGTGTTTTCTGTTTCTTTGGATAAATACCCAGAAGTGGGAAACTAGGTCCTTCTTTGTCTCTTATTATAGCCTTTGTTTTAAGGTATGTTTTGTCTGGTTATAAGTAGTGCTACCCCGTCTTTTTTGTTTGTTTCCATTTTCATGAAATCTTTTTCCATCCCTTTACTCTCAGTCTGTGTGTCTTAAATCTGAAGTGAGTCTCTCATAGACACATACATAAGGGTCTTGTTTACTTATGGACTCAGCCACCCTATCTTTTAGTTGGATCATTTAATCCATTTACATGTAAATTAATTGTTGATAGATATGTAGTTATTAACATTTTATTGTTCATTTTTTTACTTTTTTATTTTTTAATTTATTGGGGTGACATTTGTTAGTAAAATTACATAGATTTCAGGTGTACAATTCTGTATTACATCATCTATAAATCTCATTGTGTGTTCACCACCCAGAATCAGTTCTCCTTCCATCACCATATATTTGATCCCCTTTACCCTCATCTACCTCCCCCACCCCCCTTACCCTCTGGTAACCACTAAACGATTGTCTGTGTCTATGAGTTTTTATTTCTCATTTGTTTGTCTTCTTCTTTTGTTGTTTTTGGTTTATATACCACATATCAGTGAAATCATATGGTTCTCTGCTTTTTCTGTCTGACTTATTTCACTTAGCATTATACTCTCAAGATCCATCCATGTTGTCAGAAATGTTCCTATATCATCTTTTCTTACCGCCGAATAGTATTCCATTGTGTATATATACCACAACTTCTTTATCCATTCATCTATCGAAAGACATTTTTGTTGTTTTCATGTCTTGGCCACCGTAAACAAAGCTGCAATGAACATTGGAGCACGTGTCTTTATGGATAAATGTTTTCAGATTTTTTGGGTAGATACCCAGGAGAGGGATTGCTGGGTCATGTGGTAATTCTAATCATAATTTTTTGAGGAACCTCCACACTGCCTTCCACAACGGATGCACCAGTCTGCATTCCCACCAACAGTGTATGAGGGTTCGTTCCTTTTACTCCATAGCCTCTCCAACACTTGTTACTATTTGTCTTGTTGATGATAGCCATTCTGACAGGGGTCTTATTGTGGTTTTCATTTGCAATTCTCTGATGATTAGTGATGTTGAGCATTTTTTCATATGTCTATTTGCCATTTGTATGTCCTCTTTGGAGAAATGTCTCTTCAGGTCCTCTGCCCATTTTTTTGCAAAAATCTTCTCCCATTCAGTTGATTGCCTCTTTATTTTGTTGATGGTTTCTTTTGCTGTGCAGAAGCTTTTACGTTTTGTATAGTTCCATTTGTTTAGTTTAGCTTTTACTTACATTGTCTTTGGAGTCAAATTCATAAAATGCTCTTTGAACCCAAGGTCCATAAGTTTAGTACCTATGTTTTCTTCTATGCAGTTTATTGTGTCAGGTCTTATGCTTAAGTCTTTGATCCATTTTGAATTAATTTTGGTACATGGTGACAGATAACAGTCCAGTTTCATTCTTTTGCATGTGGCTATCCAATTCTCCCAGCACCTTTTTATTTAAGAGGCTGTCTTTCCTCCATTGTATGTTTTTAGCTTCTTTGTCAAAAATTATCTGTCCATATTTATGTGGTTTTATTTCTGGGTTCTCAATTCTATTCCATTGGTCTATGTGTCTGTTTTTCTGCCAATACCATGCTGTTTTGATTATTGTAGCCCTATAGTACAAGCTAAAGTCAGGGAGTGTGATACCTCCAGAATTGTTCTTTTTTCTTAAGATTGCTTTGGCTATTCGGGGTCTTTTGTGGTTCCAAACAAATCTGATGATTTTTTGTTCTTTTTCTTTAAAAAATGCCATTGGGATTTTGGTGGGGATTGCATTAAATCTGTATATTGCTTTGGGTAATATGGCCATTTTAACTGTGTTGATTCTTCCAATCCATGAGCACAGAATGTCTTTCCATTTCTTTGTGTCTTCTTCAATTTCTTTCAAAAATGTCTTATAGTTTTCAGCATATAGGTCCTTCATATCCTTGGTTAAGTTTATTCCTAGGTATTTTATTCTTTTTGCTGCAATTGCAAAAGGAATTGTTTTTTGTATTTCTTTTTCTGAGATTTCATTGTTAGTATATAGGAATGCATTGGACTTTTGTACATTGATTTTGTAGCCAGCAACTTTACTGTATTCGTTGATTGTTTCTAACAGCTTTTGGGTGGAGTCTTTAGGGTTTTCTATATATAGCATCATGTTATCTGCAAAGAGTGATAATTTAACTTCTTCATTCCCAATTTGGATGCGTTTTGTTTCTTTGTCTTGCCTGATTGCTCCGGCGAGGACTTCCAACACTGTTGAAAAACAGAGGTGATAGGGGACAGCCCTGTCATGTTCCTGAACATAGAGCAAAGAGCTTCAGTTTTTCACCATTAATTATGAGATTAACTGAGGGCTTGTCATATATGGCCTTTATTATGTTAAGGTATTTTCCTTCTGTACCTATTTTTTTTTGTGTGTGTTTTAATCATAAATGGATGTTGTATCTTGTCAAATGCTTTTTCTGCATCAATTGATATAATCATATGATTTTTGTCCTTTATTATGTTTATGTGACGTATCACCTTGATGGATGTGCAGATGTTGAACCATCCTGTGCCCCGGGGATGAACCCCAGTTGGTCGTGGTGAATAATCTTTTTAATGCATTGTTGTATTCGATTTGCTGGAATTTTGTTTAGGATTTTGCATCTGTATTCATCAGAGTTATTGGTCTGTAGTTTTCTTTTTTTGTGTTGTCCTTACCAGGTTTTGGTATCAGGGTAATGTTGGCCTCATAAAATGAGTTAGGGAGTACTGTCTCTTCTTCAATTTTTTGGAAGAGTTTGAGCAGGATTGCTATTAGATTCTGTTCGAAGGTTTGGTAGAATTCACTAGTGAAGCCATCTGGTCCAGGACTTTTGCTTTTGGGAAGGTTTTGGATGACTGATTCAATTTCGTAACTGGTGATCAGTCTGTTTAGATTTGCCAGTTCTTCATGGTTCTATTCATATTTTTGATATTTGTTTTTTCTTTTTTTTCCATCTGAAAGAAGTCCCTTTAAAATTCCTTGTAATATTGGTTTGGTGGTGATGAACTTCTTTAGCTTTCTCTTATCTGGGAAGTTGTTTATCTCTCCTTCGATTCTAAATGATAGTTTTGCTGGGTAGAATAATCTTAGTTGAAGGCCCTTGCTTTCCATCACTTTCAATATTTCCTGCCAATCCTTTCTGGCCTGCAAAGTTTCTGTTGAGAAATCAGCTGACAGTCTTATGGGAGTTCCTTTGTAGGTAATTAACTTCTTGTCTCTTGCTGCTTTTAAGATTCTCTCTTTTTCTTTAACCTTTGACATTTTAATTATGATGTGTCTTGGTGTTCACTTCTTTGGGTTCATCTTGTTTGGGACTCTCTGTACCTCTTAAGTTTGTATATCTGTTTTCTTTGCCAATTTAGGGAAGTTTTCCATCATTATATCATCTAATAGGTTTTCCATTCCTTGCTCTTGCTCTACTCCTGGTACTTGTATAATGTGAAATTGATATTATGCTTGATGTTGTCGCAGAGGCCACTTAAGCTCCCTCATTTTTTTTTTTTGACTTTTTTTTTTCTGTTTGCTGTTCTGATTGAATGTTTTCTGCTACCTTATCTTCTACATTGTTGGTTTGATCCTCTGCTTCACCTAATCTACTATTGTTTCCCTGTATTCTTGAATTTCCATTGTTGAATGGAATAATGTATTCTTCATTTCCATTTTTGTATTCTTCATTTTTGACTGGTTATTTTTTATGTTTTTTATCTCCACTTTTATGTGTGTTTTTTAAATCTCTTTGTTGAAGTTCTCTCTGAGATCACTGAGCTTCCTTATAGCCAGTGTTTGGAACTCTGTGTCCGGTGGATGCTTGTCTTGCTTTTGTTTAATTCATTTTTCAGAGCTTCATTCTCTTCTTTTGTTTGTGACATATTTCTTTGTCTCCCCATTTTGGCTGCCTCCCTGTATTAGTTTCTATGTATTAAGTGGGGCTGCTAGGTCTCCCAGTCTTAGTGGCCTTATGTAGTAGGAGTTTTGTGGGGCCCAGTGGCAGAGTCTCCTTGTTCACCAGCGCTGGGTGCTCCAGGTGTGTGCCTTGTGTGGGTTGTGTGTGTGTCCTCCTATTATAGTTGAGACTTCGTTGCTGTTTGTACATCAGTGGGAGAGAATTAATCTTGTACTGATTGCTTGTGAGGACTGGCTGTGACTACAGTGGGGGAGCTGTGGTGCAGGGGTTGACTCTTCAGAGCAGGATTTGCTTTATCAGGGCTCTGGTGCCTGCCCAATCTGCCCTTTGGGTGTGCATTCCTTAGAGGTGGCCAGGTGATGTTCTGATTTGGTTTACTGCTGGCCATTGGGCATGCAGGTCCCACCCAGGTCCTTCTGGCAGGGAACCCACTGCAGGTAAAGTTTAGCCACAGTATGTGGCTTGCCCAGGGCCACCTTGAATGAGTGAGAATGCAATCCACAGTTGGCTGCTGCTTGCACTGTGCTCAGAGGTGCCTCGAGAGGCCAAGTCATGAACCAAAACCAGGTGTTGCTAGTTCTGAGCTTAGAGTTGTTCAGCCAGAGGTAGGGAACACACTGAAGCCAGATACTGCTTGTTTGGTTTTATGTAAACCTTTGAGAGATTTTAGGAAAGTCTGTAGAATGAACCAGGGCAGGCCTTTGTCTGGAAAAGCCACTGGGAGTGGCTTGGGTGTGCTCAAAAGTTGGATGGGACAGGTTTCAGAATCACCAAAGTAGGGCAAACAAATTGTGTTAGCTAGATGATGGAGACTCAGATATGGTGGCCACCTGCGTCTGCACTCTGAGAAGGATGAGGGCTCAACAAAAAAACAATGGCTTCCACCAATTTCTCCATGCACGAGAAAGCTGCCCCTCCAGTCCTCACCCTGAAGGCAAGCAACTCAGTTTCTCCCTGTATGTACCTGGTGTCTTTTGAACTGCTGCCCCAGCACTGGAGCTCAGCGGGAATGAGTTTGTCAGTGAGTAAATCAATCTATAGGCCCTTTAAGAGGATTGTCTGGGACTGTAGCCACCCTCCTTCTCAGTCGGCCACAAATGCTGCTGGTTTTCACAACCAGAAGTTATGGGGATTTCTCTCCTTGGCACCAAAACCCTGGGCTTTGGAGCCTGGTGTGAGGTAGAACCCCTCACTCTTCTGGGGGAGACCTCCAGCTGAAATGTTCCTTTGATTTTTAATCAGCTTATACTGGTGTGAAACCAGCCTGTTTTGCATCTCTGCTCCTTGTACTAGTCTTGAAGTGGTTTCTTTTGTATCTCCTTAGTTGTAGGGCTTCAGTTCAACTCTATTTCAGGCAATTCTCACTGATGGTTGTTCTGTAATTTTGTTGTAATTCTGATGTGATTGTGAAATGATGCGAGCACAGTGTTTACCTACTCTGCCATCTTGACTGGAAATCCTGGAAATACATTATACATTATACTTTTATGTGAGTGTGAGTGTTATTTCAAAAGAACCAGCAACCGAATGAATTGGTTTGGATAGTGTTATATTAATTTTGATAATGACATAGAAACTCAGAAAAGTTGAAAGTCTTGTCAAAGGTCACCAATCTAGTGTTTTGGTAAAACAAACAAACAAACATTTCAAAAGACTTAAATTTTAATTTTAGCAACATATCTCACTTTTATATTATCACTATTTTTTGACCCAGCAGCACCCGTATCTAGACCAATCTGGAGTGAATGGCTCAGCAATCCTTTGATCTTGCAGTAGGCTTATATTAATCATCTCACCAACATTTTATGGAAGTCTGTATGTCTGCATAGATAAGATTAGGAAAGAAATGGAGTGAGAAAAATGTCAAATACATAGCTTACGACTTTTATGAGTTAGAAGCAAAGATAAGCCAGTTTTCTCTATTTTGAAAGTGTCCATTGGTTAGAATTAAAGAAAAGTCTGATTCTTAGTAAAACAAAACACATGAAGAAAGTTCTTTCCCTCTCTCATTTTCCCTCTTTGACAGTCATTTTGGTTTTTAAGTTGCAATAGTTCATGGTATTGAAGATACTATTTTATAAACATAAATCCTATTGTGTGATTACTTTGAGGTTGCAATGTGTAAATTAAGGTTAAAGTCGGGGTTTCTTTTTTCCCCAAGAATATGGTGCTATGCCAAATTTCAAAACTAAGTAGGCTTTCATAAAATTGCAAAGAACTATAATAAAAAGTAGCAGAATCTAGTAAACCTAGTCTACAATTGCAAACACTTAATGCTGCATAAGTATAAAGAAATAAGTGAATGGGACATCATGAAAATGTTAACTTCTTTCTGTGACTAGGGAATGATGTAGTATTTATGTCTTAAAAATATATTGATTGCTCCTTCCTGGTGCGAGTAGTTACTTAATAACAGAGTTACCTGTGTTATTCAAAGTGGATTGGATTAGTCCTCATTGCTCAAGTTGGATCCTGCAAACCATCCATCCCGTTTGTCCTTTGGTTTTCTCACTATTTGTCTGCATTTACATCAGCATTATAACTTAACTGGTGGTGACCTTCCATGATCGATCAATCATGTGTGTATATATATATATATATATATATATATATATATATATATGTATGTATGTATATAACTTACTTCAAGCATTTCTTAATAATTTTCCAGAATAGTTTTGTTTTTTAGCCAAAAAATGAAGTAACACAAAATAGCCCAGGCTTCTTGCCGACATCAAATAAGAATAAAAATTAAACTGTGCAGTTGGAAGCTGATTTGATATTTCTTTTCTTGATCAAGAAGAGATAATTAGCACATCTACAAAAAGCTTGTAATTTTTATTATCTGTGAAGACACCCACGATGAGTACATCATTCCCTGCACAAATAAGAAAGTAGAATGCTACAATTCATTTTCTGAACTGCTATGCGCGAGGAAGAAAAGCAATCCGACCTTATCTTTTTCTTTATAATTAGCATTGCTGAAACAGCTTTAAAGGCAGTACCAAAAGCAGATAAAAATGTAGACTGGTAACAATTTGGGAAGAGTTTATTATAAAAGAGACCTGTAATTATTTAAAGAACATACTGAATGGGAAGACCTGCGCTTTGAAAGTGTGGAACAGTGAGCACCAGGAAGCCCTGAACTGCTGGTGCTATACAGTAATAAACAAGGGAAGGGATATTAAGCATGGAATTAGGCGCCCTTAGAAAAACCGAGCTACAGGAAAGGGATGTATTAACAGCTTGACAATGAAATATGCAAAATGCATCTTTTAATTGCTGATTACATTTACAAGGCTGAGCTCCATAAAAGAGCAGAAATCAGGACCATTAGGATAATGGTCTTTGATCTGGTGCCATTGTTTATATTCACGAAGAATCTTGGTTTTGTCACACATAAAATTATAATAAAGTCCGTGGCATTCTCTTTTTTGCCAGTGGGCTGTGTTCCAAGATTGTTTGGATCCTAAGACCAAATGAAAAGGAACTGTATAGAGTTTCTCTGGTTGTGTTCTGACTTGGGATGCCAGGAACACAAAAGCACCCCCTTTCTACATTGGTGCCCATGGCCTTTGGGAGGAGCACCTGAAATGTGCTCAGGTGAGTGGAGATGGAGACTCTTGGAAGTTACGGAGTGAGGATTATGGATAGGTGGGGTTTTCTTTTAATATGACTCTCAGAGCTATTTCTCATTCCTGGCTCAGCTCCCATGTTTTGTCCCACTCCTCTGTTTTTTCTTCTAAAGAGTCAGGACTAGCTTGCCTGCTCCTCTTTTGACCATTACCATCTGCAGCTTCCAACCATGACCTCTCTACTCCTTGACCTGATGGAGGAAAGGATGCAGTGAGTCACCTGTCCTCCTCTTTCCAAAGAAGCCTAAGGATGTTTTGAGGTTTGATAGCAATTGTTACCACTAGCAACATTTATTCTTTGAATGATCACTTTTTGAGGACTTAATATGTTCCAGGCACATGATTAGACACCAGCAACATACGAATAAAGGTGAAAAGCAATGCTTCTCACTCTTGAAGGAACTTAGTGCTAGACAACGATAATTAAAATAATATGACAGTCATCTCACATCCATTAGGATGGCTACTGTAAAAAAACAGAAAACAAACAACAACAACAAACAAACAAAAACCAAGAAAATAAAAGGTGTTGAAGAGGATGTGGACAAACTGGAACCCTTGGGTACTGTTGGTGGGAATGTAAAATGGTGCAGCTCCTATGGAAAAGAGGATAGTGGTTCTTCAAAAAATTAAAAGTAGAATTACCACATGATTCAGAAATTCCACTCCTGGGTATATATACAAAAGAATGGAAAGCAGGTTCTTAAAGAGGTATTTGTACCCTTATGTTCATAGCAGTATTACACAATAGCCAAAAGGTGGAAGCAACCCAAGTGTTCATTGATTGGTGACTATATAAACAAAATCTATTATATGCATTCAATGGAATATTCTTCATCCTAAAAAAGGAATAAAATTCTGATACATGCTGCAATAAGGATGAACCCTGAGGGTATTACTCTAAGTGAATAAGCCAGTTAGAAAAAGATAAATGCTTTATTATTCCACTTATGTGAAGTATCTACAGTGGTCAAATCCAAAGGAACAGAAACTAGAATGGTGGTTGCCTGGGGTCGGGGGAAAGGAAATTGGGAGAGTTGTTTAATGGGAGTAGAGTTTTAGTTTTTTAAGATGAAAAAGTTCGGGAGGTTGGTTGCACAACACTGTGAATGTATTTAACACTACTGAAATTAGAAATGGTCAAGATGGTAAATTATATATTGTATATTTTACCAAAATTAAAAGTAAGAGTAAAAATACATGTGACAAACTCTATCATAAAAGTATGATATGGACAATGAGGCTGTAGAGAGCAGGCACCGAGGGGCAGGGGTAGCATATGCAGAAGAGCTGACTTTTAGCATTGGATAGGCACTCCCCAGAGAACAGGCAGAAAGACATTCTGGGCAATAGGAACAAGCAGGTACAAGCAAACTGTCACAGAGTGCAGGGACAAACCCTGATATCCTCTGTGCCTGGGATGTAAACAAAGGTGAGGAAAAAAACAGTTGAAAGTACAGATCGTCAAGTCATTTGAAGGGAGTATTTGCATGTGGCATTAACTGGTGCTGTACCTGAAGGTGAATTTCAATCTTCCCAAACCTCTCATTAGTTTTAACAACCATATCTTCGTCTTTACCGGTAAGGGTAACTAGGGATAACTCAGATCAAATGGGATAGTCCTTGATAAGCAGGATCTGCAGAGCAAAGGGTGAAGAGCAATCAAAGCAAATCAAGGCAAATGCATTGCAAAGGGACTCTGCCTTCCTCGTTTGGTCAGAAATTGCATTTCAGGCCCAGCAAGGAGGCAGGGACCACCTATACCAAACACACGATTAATAAAATATTTGTAATCTGGCGTTTTTGAAAGAAAGAGATACTTTCGTGAATGCAAAGCATTATTCCTGTGAAAGAAGAAAGTAGACTAAAAGGTAATAGTCTTTTGAGAAACAAAACATTGGTCAGAAATGTGGCAAGAGGTTTCAGCAATACTGAAGTGAAAGCTGTCACATGATTTGCTTTTTACACAGTTCTCAAAACATTTTGGGCCTGCTGTGTGCTTTAGTCTTCCACTGCTATGCCCAGGCAGCCTACTCATCAGTTCATTTTTTTTTTTCTTGTCTTGGAGGGCAGTTGCACACCCTTCCACGGCTTAGGGGTGGAACATATACCAATGCCACATGCAGTGGAGCCAAAATCTGCTTCATCATGATGGATAAGTCCAAGGTTATTTCATAAATATGAGTTTTCAGGGAAATCACAGTAATCCATTTACCTTAAAGTTTTAATTAAAATTACTCCATTTTAATAATTATGGGAAACACAAGTTAAGATATACAAAAACGCAATAAAAAATAAACCCTTTAAGTATAAAGAAGCTTCATTCAAAGGTTCTTAGATTTCTCATTGGTACCTTGGTGTGTATCAGTTGAGAGCTTCTCATGGGCTTTCTATTTCTGAAGTTATGCGAGTCTATATTTCTTATCTGAAATTATTTATCAGTCAGATGCTTTGCCTTCCAAGAACTGCAATTTTTATTTCTAAAATGATACTGTGCAAAAATAGGATGTGAGTTGATTGGCAGCTTAAGTAAAGTGAAAGTACTAAGAGAGTGTTTAGTGTACCATGTTTTGGTGACTCTGGTTTTTCTAATTTCTAAGACGTATACCTTACATTACATACAGCCCTATGGGCAGCCGTATTTCACTTTTTTGGTGTAGTTCGGTCCCTTCCATTCCCATGTGAAACCCTTCCCAGAAAGATTCTGCTGATTTCCACCAGGTTGTAGGCAAGCCAGAAGCGATGATGGGCCTTCCTCCTCCCTGACCAACCTGGCACAGAGAAGGGGGTGGGATGCCCTGAAAACTAATGAGTCCATAGCTTCAAAGGACTGTAAAGGGCTTCCTTTTTTTTTTTTTTAACAAAAGAATTGAGTAGATGATAATATCTGGAGTAGATGAAATGTGGAAGATTAATTCAGTTTTTCAAGGATAGAGCCCAGCACACTAAGCAGAAATTAAACTGTTCTTGTGGTAAAAAAAAAAAAAAAAAATCTTATTTCCAAGCCAGATTCAGTTAGCAGTGGCTAAGGCACAAGTGCTGTCCAGGGTTTCCCAGCACTATATCTCTTCCCCACTGGTTAGGGAGATGGCTAAGCCAGGTGGGGCTGAAGGGACACAGTTATCCTCATTTGCTTCTCCTATGATAACACCACTTCCAAAGAGGGAACCAAAGTAGCAAGCAGAATGTTTGCATTTCACTAGACTAATACTTTACTATCACTAGTAGTGATGTATTCTATACTATTTATAACTATTTTTACTCAAGTTCAAACACTGAGTATTCTGCTCAGAATGAGAACGTACCAGTGTTCTTCCTTTATAACATGAAATTTGTCACCCTAATTAAGCAGAAGAAAACAAATTTAGTTTGACTATATTTAAAATTTCTTTGTCTGTGCTTATTTTTATAACAATTAGAATTTCTGTGATTTCATACTAGATACTTTTAGGTAGTAAAAAAGCATGAACCTAATTAACTAGAAAACCAGGTTTGAAATTCGTACTCTGCCTCTTCTTAGTTGTGTGTCTTTAAATTAATTAACCTTTTTGAGACTCAGTTTCTTCATTTGTAAAATGGAGATAATAGGTTCCATTTTACAGGCAGGTGGTAAACATTAAAATGACGTAATAGAAGTGAAGTGCCACATTGATAGGCAAAAAGTTGCAATTATTACTACTATTGTTTCAATAGCTCTCAAAATTGAATCCACTCTTATAGTTGAAAACGTATTATTTGTATATTAGTCTAAACTACCATTCACTGGCTCATAATGTGAGCTTAAATAAAGCAGGTTGGGCAAAGGTGTTGTTTATTTTCATGCATTTGTGACCTTTGTCCTCACCAAGCTCAGAGAGATCACTATAAGACCATACTATGGAAACACTGTAAGACCATACTGCCACTGCTCGGAATTGTCCAGAGGTAGCATGTCTTCCTCAGACGCTGAGTCCAAGCTTTCACAGTGGCTCTCAAGGGCTGACATGGGCTGGTCTCTTGCTAGCTCTCTGATCTCATCCTGTTATACTCCCCTCCCCTCACTGATCCAGCCACGTAGGCCTCCTCTCTCTTCCTCAAACACACTAGGCTTGTTTCTTCTCTGAGTCTTTACTTCCACTGGTCCCTATGCCTGGAACTCATGGTGTACCTCCTTCAAAGCTACCTCCCATTTTTACTCTGTTAAAATTCACACCCATGTACACACACACTCCAGGCTCTGTCCATGTTTTATTTTCTCTCCACAGCACCTATCTTCATTAGACATACTTATTTAGATGTGCGTTATTTGTTTGTTTAATGGCTGCCTCTGAGAATGGACTCTCTAGGAGTTGGATGAGCATGTGTTTAGTTACCTATGCAGGAATACTTTGAGAATGAAGGGATCTCTGTCAATAGTTACACCAAACAATGGTTCTAGGCAAACTGGGCTGGGATCACCCTGTTCACACGGACTATTTTGACTGTTTTATCAGTGTCACGTTTCCAGTGTCTAGCTTAGTGACTGGTGCTCAGCAGGTGTTCACTTAATAGTGTGTCGAGTGTTGAATGGATGAATAAATAACGAGGCCTAAATTCAAGTCTACATCATTTCTTTCTTCTGATTTGTGTTCTTGATCCCTTTGTCTTTTCGATGCATTCCTCCCATTGCTACCTAAGCAACAAGTCATCCCACTATCTTAAAAAAAAAAAAAAACAAAGCAAAACAAAAGAACAAAAAGCATTATCATCCCCGTACTCGGAGTGGAACATTCTTGCCACGAAGCATGACCTGCAAATCCGGCCACCACCTTGGCTTCTCCAATCTCCTTTTCAGGCACAGTTCTTGACACAATTCCTGAGAGTCTCTGAGCTGTCAGCCACTTCCTGTTGTTTCACAAGATAGCAAGCCCTTTCATGTAGATGCCTTTGTACAGAGCTCTGTATTCTACCTAACATCACTTTTTTTTTCCTGTTATTTTTACAAACTCGTATTGACCTTGCAAGACTTCATTCACAGGTCACCTTGTCAACTCCTTGAGACCCTCAAGTATTTTGTTTGGCCGTGGGGTGTTTTTCAACATTTTAGAAGAATAATCACTAGTATCTCTTATATTTGTTGAAAAATAATTTATTTAAAAATACCCCAGTATTATACATCTCTCCCTCTGTGTGTGTGTAAATTAAATTTAATCCATATTCTAGTGATTGTTAGTTTGCATTTGAAAGATTTTTAAAAAGGAGTTCATACATTAGAGGTATCTACTGCAAGTAGTTCAAGTATCATCTAACTCTACAACAGAGGGTTTGTTAGGTAGCATGCAGAATGCTGGAAACCGTTGTTTATCCTTGATGAGATAAACAGTTCTCGGGATATATGCTTTGCTAGGAAAACTGTATGGGCTCTGCTGTCCCTGTGTGAGTGAAGTACTGGAATCTGGCAAACCCCACAGGATCCCACCTTTAGTGTTGAGTTTAAGTTCTAAATGCCCACTTGGTCTTTTTGCCCCACTCTTAGGCAGGCTTTCCTGTCTAATTGACCTCACAGGTTAGCTGATCCTGCCACTGTAGCTGTGCTCCTCTTAGAGTAAACCATCCATGTCAGGTGCCTGTCAGAGAGGTTAGGATAGAACAGGGCATCAATGAGTCTTTTTGTTTTTTAAGTGCTTGACTATCTTGAGGCATCTTTGCTTTGAAATGTATGCATTAGTGGCAGAATTGGTTTATAACTTGCCTTTATTATAATTTTTTGCCTGGTTAAAAAGAAAACAATTACTACCTGCCTCGTATTGCTAGAGGCAATAGGTATTTACCAAAGAACCCCATACATGGTAGTGATCAAATTTGCTTGGATCAGTCTAAAGTCCTGTTATCATGACTTAATTATGTGTGGGGATCAGGTCTCCCCGCTACTAGGTCTGTGCTCTTTGGATGTGTCTTGTTCTTCTTTGTAGCCATGGACCCGGCCATAGAGGTGAGTTGGCTCAGCAAATGCTTGTTGAGTAAACAAATAAATGAAATACTGGACCTTTAACATGAGAAACAGCGAGAGGCAACACAACTAAGACTGACAGAGAACAAAGTTGGAAGTGTCTAAGGAGGAGCAACCAGCAGGTTCATCTAGAAATGAGGGGTTTACAGATATGAGACAGTCAGTGCTAAAACTGGGACAGTCCTTTGTGGACAAATATGGTGGGTTGGTTACTATCATATGCCCTTTTTTTTCTCCTTTATTTAAGTATTTACAGTATGACATTTTTTAAAATAGGGTAAAATTAAAGTGACAAATGACTCCTCGGTGTACATAAATTCTATGAAAAAATCTTGGAAATTCAATAGCAATAAGCACCTTTTGTATGTCATAAAACAGTGTTTTAACTTAGGGGCCACAAATGATTTCTGATGGTACCTTATAGTCCCCTTGAATTGGAACATATTACAGATGGTAGTCATAATAAGATGGCATTGCTTTTGTAAAGCTCTCTACAATTTTTAAGACCCTTTTAAAAAATGTGATTTCATCTTCACAATAAACCTTTATGACAGGTGTTGCAGTCAGTCCATGGCTGTGGTTCCACATAAGAACTTGGAAATACAGAAAATAAGTCACCCTGAGAGAGTTAAACTAATTATATCTCTAAGGTATAAAAAGACACAATATCTCCTAGCTATCAGTTCCTAACTGTAGATTAACCATTGATGTAAATATATATTAGGAATGCTTTTACCAAAAATAAATAAATAAAAACTATAATTTCACCTAAAAGTGGCGTAACATGGCAATAAAGCTATTTAATGATCTGTCCTAGCAAGGTGTTTAGACAGTTCAGGGTTAGGAGTAGTTTGATGATGCCACTAAAACCCAGCTTTCTTCTAGATTTCTGCTCTGCTATCTTTGGTGTATTGGCTTGATTTCTTGCATCACAAAAGTGTTGGTTGCTGCAACTCTAGGCGTCATGTCTCCAGTAAAGCCAGGCAGAAGGGATGGCCCCGGCTTTGCCTGCCCTTTTTATGAGGAATACAACATTTTCCCAGATGGGCCCAATAGTCTTCAGCTAATCTGCTTGTGATCAGAACTGCCAAAAAGCTATCTCTGTTTCAAGGGGGCCTGGAAAGCAAGTATTTAACTTCTCTACTGGGAGGTAGGCAAGAGAGACTGGGGTTGGAATTGTGTATTATCTTAGTCCATCAAGAGTGTCTGTCCCAGCTCTTAAAAAGGAGTCTTGCCAGCAAGAACACATTTAGCTCAGAGAAGCACACTTCCCATAAATGTACTGAGCAGAGCTGGAACAGCGAACTGGAGGGATGGGCTGTCTGGTCATACTGAAAAGTTCCTGGCTGGGAGTCTCATGAAATGTCCCTTAGGAATATCCTTCTCTTTGCTCTCATTCCATACACACCAAAAAGCCTTTTTGGTTCAAATTCAAGCTTCTCAGTAAACTTGAGACCATGAGGTAGATGAGACCATCAAGTATATATGGCATGCCAAAATTGTGATGATAAATAAATCAACAGCTTAACTTACATTTCTTGTGAACTTAGTTTTGGGATGTCCCTTATTATGATGTTTATCATATATTTTCCAAATTCTTGGCTTGAAGAACTGAAGACCACATCATAGACCATGGTGTATTTGCCAAGAAAATGAGCTTGGTGAAATTAAATACCAAGGGTAAAAATTAATGCATTCCACATTTCGATTATATCAAGCATCTCTTTAACCAGTTGCCCTATCTTTAGAGTCTTAACAGAAGCAATTGTTCTCATTCCATGGATCTGAAAAGTGGTCCAGTTTCAAACACTAGGTGAGATATTCAAGGCACAGACAGGGATTCTCTGAGTCTCCAGGAAAAGACCAACCTTAAAATTCTTAGAGAACTCTTCTGGGCCTCCATTTTTCCTCTCTATCTGCTTTCCCTTTAGGTCTAGTTGAAACTCTTTTTCTTCCAAGTATAAGGATCATAGAAGAACTAAATTATATGCCAATCAGGGAGAAAATCAGTACAACCAGTGACTTTAGTTTTTTTAATTAAAGTTCATCGGGGTGACAATTGTTAGTAAAGTTACATAGGTGTCAGGTGTACAATTCTGTAATACATCACATATATCACATTGTGTGTTTGCCACCCAGTATCAGTTCTCCTTCCAACACCGTATATTTGAACCAGTGACTTTAATATTGAGAAATTACCTCTGCAGTTTAACGACAACCCCACTGAGGTCACCATAACCCTGAAGCATTTAGGGGATTAGACGAGACGCCACAATTAGCATATTTGGACCAAGGATTGGGCCTCTGGTCTGTTAAACTTGCTGATCACTTAAGATTTTATGAATGACAACTATTTTTCTGCCACCAAAATGCACTATTTTAAAATTACAATAGTACATATAAACATATGCAAGTGGTATATTTATTTTTTATATTTTATTATCTGTTATTATAGAAATAAAATTCATATATATATATATATGTTTCATTTTACCCCATAATTAGCTATCATTTAGTTTCAGTTATTGATAACATTTAAGGACATTGAATTTCTAAGGTTGTTAATAGAACAGAGAGAGGAATATTTTTATAAATCAGAAAGCTCCTAAAGTTATAGTTTTCAATATTTGTTTTGGCAATAATAACCCAATCTTTAATATCCAGAATCATGTACCTATGTTATGGAGCAAGCCTTAATCATCAGAATCAGATATGAAAGTTCTTTTTGGTTTCTGTCAGCAACTGAACTG
Source organism: Rhinolophus hipposideros (assembly GCF_964194185.1). Taxonomy (NCBI): domain Eukaryota; kingdom Metazoa; phylum Chordata; class Mammalia; order Chiroptera; family Rhinolophidae; genus Rhinolophus; species Rhinolophus hipposideros. The sequence goes on along the minus strand of NC_138050.1, from coordinate 33,552,371 downwards.
GATGATTATCACTAAATGTAAATTTCACGTTTTAGCAGGGGGTCATTCGTTACCCTCAGTTATGCATTCTTTAAATTTGTCTCCTGGTCAGTGGGGCCAACTGGACTACTGAGGTCTCCAGGACCGTTTGTCTTTCTCACATTGGTGGTGTGGACTCTTCCTGTCTGGAGATTTAGTTCTGGGATCCCTGTATATGGAAATAACAGCATGTCTGAGAGTATATTTGTTTATTCCACAAATATTTGTTAAGGATCTGTTATGTGCCAGGTCTCATTCCAGTCACTGGGGATAAGTGAGGATGAGAGACCAGATTTCTGCTTTCATGGAGCTTTTGTATGATGAAGACAATAAACAAGTACATAAATACATATGGGAATTTCAGAGAGAGATAAGTGCTAAGGAAAATTATAGCACAGTCATGTGGGAGAGATTCTCAAGAGGGGAACGTTGGATGGACATTTTAAGAAGAGAGATGAGACATTAGAGCTGAGACTGAGATGAGTCAGTTTTGTAAAAAAATTGTGATAAAACATTCCAGGAAACAGTATTTGCAATTTTACAGCTACAGAAACCTGCCAGTTGCCATTGTGATAGGATTTTGCATTACGTAGTGTTTCAAGAAAAACAGAGAAAAAAAATTGCATATTTTTGTGCAAGGCTAGAATTTGCTACTGTGTGATACTTCTGGGGTGCTTGTATCTGGGATAGGATTTACAGTTTTATGCAGGAGAAATGTTTAATTCTAGAGAAATGATCTCTCATTTTTATATAGCACTTTAGAGTTTATAAAGATCATTTACATTCATGATTACATGTTTTGGTAGATATTGTTTTTAACAATAGCCCTAAGGTGATTGGATTGCAAATGAAAGAAAATCCATCTCCAATAAATGGAAATTTATGTAATGACACAAGAATCTGAGAGTTTCTAATTTCAGGCAGAGGTGGATTTAGAGTCTAAATAATACTATCAGGATATATAGTCTTTCTATCTTTTCATCCCTGTTTTTCTATCAGTTGCCTGTTTTCGCTCACTGTGTTTATTCTCAGTTACACACTCTCTGTGTGGTAACAAGCGTGGTTCCTGACACTCTCCATTTCGCAAACTTAGCTTGCAGATGGAAAGACAACACTTCTTCCCTGAGAGTTGCAGCAGAGGTCCAAAGTGTGACTCTTTAGTCTCTGTGGCCAGGGCCATGTTGGTCCGGAGTGGAGGTCAACCCCACCCAACCCACAAGGACTAAAGGTGGGAGAAGCTTGACCCCCCAAAGGCAAGGAAGGGGAGCTGAGCAGGCAATAGAAGAGATTTCCATCATGAAATTATAACTATTAATACCTTTTTCACATATGAGGTTAAGAGGCTTAGCGTTGTTACTCAGAACAGCTAGGTCTCAAAACAGGGTTCTTTCCATTCCTGTGGTCTTACTATCCTCTAGATGAAACAAAGGACAAATTCTCAAGAGAATTCGATTAAAGAGTGGAAAATGCACATGAAGAATCTTATTAAAGTGAGTGTCTGCTTTAGCAACGGTACTTCACTTCGGTTCAGTGAGAAGGCAATGCTGTTCTCTGCTCCTGGCTTGCTCAAGAGATGTCCGCAGTTGTTTGACACAGCTTTTTTCACCTAGACCCAGCGTAGTTTTCCCTGACACATGGAGGATGTTGTTATAGTTTTGAGGATGGGTGGCATTGACTGAGGAGGTGAGAGCCAGAAGAACAATATGCCACATGGAGGGCTTGGATGAGATGGGGTGAAAAGAATCAAGTCCTTTTGTTCCTCTTAAAGATTGCCCACTCCACATGTCCATCAGATTTTCTTACTTTTAAAAGATGAGTAAGTCCTACAATGGATTTTGGGAGAAATCTTAAGGTAAATTTAGGACTATATACATGAAGATGTATCACCAAATATACTGTATAAATAATAAGTATGTACATTACAGCCCACATAGAGATGATTCTATTTGGAATATATTTGGCCATCTATAGATTTCAAGTCAGTCCTGCCCAATTGCAGAGAAAAATCCAAATATGGTGTTACATATGAGCAGAAGAAAGGAGCACCAGGGCATGCTTGTTTCATGATTGTATTTTTTTTCCCTAGGTGTTAAATACGTTATATTTCAAGGACTACTAGAAAACAAAACAAAGTACAATTCCAAAGGCTTTGTTTTTTTGTTTGTTCTACCATCCATAGGTTTGAACAGATTTTATCTTTCCTCTGTTTGAGTGTTTATCTTGAATTGCAAGGGCTCAACAGCCTATCCAAACCTTCTTCTCAAATCTCCTAGGAAGTACTGATGTCATGCAAAAAGAATCTGATGTCCTGCTCTGATGTACCAGATTTTCTGAGGGAGGTCACTTATCATGTCTCATGAAGACTCTCATTATAGATAAAGAGTTTCATAGATTTGAGTACACCTCTTGTAGAAATTTTGGTTCACTGTGTAGGGTTCACTGATCAAGGTACATGAAAACATATCTTTTCTTCAGAAAACAAGATTAAGAACAAATTTAGTCTCGTAAAAAATAAGCCTAAAGCCGGGCTGGATTCTGAAAAATATTTTACCAACTTGTACATTTATTCTAGGAGACATCGACTCCTATTTTTTAATTCCAGTCCCAAACTTTGTCTGGGAAATGCTCCTCCTCCATCTTTGCTAACTTTCAGATCATTAGACTGAAGCAAGTGATCATGTCAAGCTTTGCCTGCCCTCTGCCCTCTGGCGTCACTTATGGACCAGCACAGTTCTCCTTGGCCACATAAGGCCACTGGGCAATTATCTTATATTCTGATTAACAGAAATTCCCAGATCTAACATTTTCAATCTCCTTGTATGCAGAATTATATTCCTTTTCTGTTTTCTTATGGCCAGCTTCTATACTCAGATCACTTATGGCCTGTGTGTGTTCTTTTGCTCCAGGTATCTAGATTCAGATGTGAAGTATACCCATTTTCTTCCTTGATTTAGTCTGTTAACCTGGATGCTGAAGGCAAGCTCTAATTATTCAGATTCATTCAAAGAATTTCAAATGAGAAAACTAGGTTTGAAAAGGGCCTCTTTCTGTCTTATCATTGACTATTCCCCATAATTCCTACATAGAAATATGAACTAACATGAATCGGAGAATGCAGAGCCAGTGTGTATCATCTCAGTGTTTGTAACCCTCCTAGAACCCAGGGACTCATGGGGGAAGCCTTCCACATGCCCATCCTAGCACATACATGGGGGAACTGGAGACGGTCTGTCCTGCAAACCGTTTCTCAGAATCAAAGCTGCTGGAGATGTTCGCTGGTGCAGCTACTTGTCAGTAAATCTAATTATCTGTCAATCTACTATCTATCTATCTATCTATCTATCTGTCTGTCTGTCTGTCTGTCTGTCTGTCTGTCTGTCTGTCTGTCTGTTTGTCTGTCTGTCTGTCTGTCTATCTATCATCTATCTGTTATCTGTCATCTATCATCTATCTAGCAATCATCTATCTATCTATCATGTATAATATCTATCTATCATCTATCATCAGTCTTTTATCTTCTCTATCTCCCTATCATATGTCTATCTAAATGTTCTATATTCTATCACTAGCATAATGTGTGGATTTGGGGGAGTTATGCTTTTAAAAATCTTAACCTATAGCTCAGGGTTCTTGCTGGTGCTGTTGGACATGACATTTGATGATTTTTAGGGCATCATACAGGACATTATCATGGTTTCTTAGCTTACAGGCTGAGATATTTTTATTCAGTATTTTCCATCATTATTCACCATTTCAAAAAATGTTAGAAAACTCCACTTCAAAATTGAAGCTTCCAGGCACCTACTGAGTTTAATATGCTTGAGGAGAACTTTTCATTATCAAAATTGAATCATAAAATTTACTAAGTGGTTAAAAAATAAGGAGTTAAATTAGTTCTGAAAGGAATGAAATTCACTGATATTTAGTTGTTGGGATATATTCTTCTTGATGATGATCACACATTAGGGTTTAAAAATTTATTTCATTATAATGATTTGTATTGTCAGAATAAAACCTAAGAGGCTTAATAGGTTTGGGCAACAAATATTATGCATTTTAAAATTACTCAAGTAAATCAATTACATGATAGGCTTTGAGACATATAAATGTAAAAGAATGTATGTTTTAAAATATCCACAAGTATATTTTGCGCTCCAGGTAGTAACAATGCTCTAGGGATTTTGAGTGTCTCCATTCTTAGCTTCTCATTATCAGAAATAACTTTCTGAAACTGCTTAGATTTCCCAAAATAAGAATTCAGGTAAAAAGTTTAAAAGCCAAAGAAATAAAGATTAAAAATTTTACTCACAGAAAACAATGAGAAAAACTCATCCATTTTTACATTCTCAGCTTGAATTAAGCAAGGTTGTACAGTCATGGTGGTTGCTTTCCAGAATCCCATCTCACAGAATGAACATTTTGATTTGATTTCCAGGGTTCTGGTTTTTACCTACTTATTCTTTACTGTATAGTTCAGTTGTATCCTAAAAACTGGAGTCGTGGTTTCCATTGATGTTGAGAAAGGCCCTCTAGAATCTCATAGGTTTAATGAAATCTGATCCAGTATTTCTTATGCTAATGGTTCTTTACTCTAGGCATATGGTATTTCTCACAAGCCAGGAAAAAAATTTTCCCTGAGGAAAGGGGTTTTTAGTTAGCCTGGGCAATCAGTTAATCTGGTTTTCTAATCCCAACACTTGCACTGGATTTCCATATAACCTGAGGAGGGGCATTAAACTGTCAGTGCTCTAATCAGCCAGAATTTAAATGTGGGCTAAGCCTGAAAAAATCATTTTTGTCCTGTACTCTTAATTAATACCTGTCAAGAGTCTGCGGAAAGATTTGCTCCTGAACATAAGGAATTATTTGAACATAAATCAGTATTTTAATTTCTAACACATTTTCCCATGGAGAAAATATAGTAACTAAGGCCCTGCCTCAAACAAATGACAAGCCAAATTATCTATTTTATTATTATAATTATCGTTAATAAAGAAATTTATTTTCTTTAAATTTGTGGCAGAGGTTCAATTTATATACATTAGGGTTATAATAATATTTTACTGACAAAATTTTGTCTTTTTTCATAATAATAACAAACATTTATTTAATACCTCTTATTGCCAGGAATTGTCTTAGAAAAAAATACACACACACACACACACACACACACACACACACACACACACATATACATATATATACTCAACTGGATAACTAAGTTATCAAATATTAAACAAGAAACTAAATAATTAAAAATTGTAATTGACAACCAATTCTACTTTCAAAATAAATACATGTATATGCTTTTGTATTTCATAAATATATACATGCATATTTGATACATATTCAAAATTTGTCATTGATAAATGGCTCCTCTAATTAATTTTCACTTTAAATGATATTAACCAGAATCATATCTTGCCAGTTTGCAAGCTTACTTGTAAACAATAGAATTGATTATTTTCTACTTTGTGATGTAATAGACTTATTTTGCTTAATAATATCCATAAGACATTAGATATTTTTTACATATGTTATCAGTTGCTCACATGTGTACGCATGACTGTGCATATGTATGAGAAAGGTGGTAATGCCACTTATCTCCAGGGATAACATGATATTTACCAGTGGCTTAAATGGGCGTCACCACTTCATCAATCATCTTTTATTTTTCCAGCTGCCCCATCATGAAAGCTGCTGAATCAAGTATTTTCAAATACTGTTCTTTTGAACTTGGAGGTCTTGTAAAACTAACTGAAGCAATTTGTGATTCATAATGAGTAGAAGACATATAATTCATGGGAACTTGAGAAAATGAGATACGAGTTTGGCATCATTTTTAAAAATATGCACAGTCTTTAGATAAGGACTCAAAGATAATTCAGATGGGATCATCATCACTTTCCCTTTATTATTTATTAATTTCCATACAGTTTATATCTAAAGTCATGTTTTGTGATCAGCACTTATTGACCATTAGATTTCTGTGTTCAGAAATCCACAGACTGTCAGGTTTTCTTTTTTTTTTTTTTTAACATGTTCTTAGCAATAAAATGTAATTGGCTTATGTAAATTCATAAATATAATCTTTTTCAATATGTAGCCTTAACATATATTAATTATTGACTTTATTTGAAACCCTTTGGTAAGCTTGTGCCTGAGTTACTTTAAGATAAATGTTTACTACTTAAATAATTTACTTCTTATGTCTATGAATAAATCACTGACTTTTATTATCACTATCATTTTTGTTGCCATCATTACCTCTTCTCTCCTTAGTATGGTGAAGAGAATATAGACCATCTTGAGTACCGTATTTTGCAATTAGAGTGTTTCTTAGGGTGACATTTTTTAAAATAAATTTTTCTTTTGAAGTCAGTGTTTTAAATAAATCTTTTAAAAAGACTATTTTAAATTACTACTTAAAAACTGATGATCAAATGTACTTGGATGGCAGAATGATTGTCATAGTGGAGTAACTGTCAAAACAAATTTTTACTTTCAAGTTGAAAAATACAGTAATCTTGGTTTGAAAAATATTTGCACTGTCCTTATATTTTTCAAGTTTATGCAGGGAAGTTTCAAGGCAACAAAGAGAGTATTTCTCTCTGAAATAAAAGATTGTGTAAGATGCCACAATATGCTAAGAAAAAGATATAACAAAGAAGCATAAGAAAGCATGTGATCTGATATCTGACACACAACACAACATAGTTTAGTATATTTTACAGAAATCAATACCTTAGCTCAGTGACCTATAAGAATTAAGGTTTCAGCCTATTAGTACCTTGAGTTTTGATGACCAATATCCACTATTGTGCTTCTAAGAAGAAATTTGACAAGACTAAGAGCACAGTTTTAATTCTAAGTCTTACCAGAAAATTGGTGCTCTCTGAAATATGTGTGCTGCTGTAATGTCTCCTTTGAAATTCTTAACACACTGATTTTCAGGATCACTGTACTTTATTAGGTCTGACAATTAAGGTCGTGAACTCATCCTAGAAAACAGTGGTACATAACACATTGTTGAATATCACTACAATCACCTTCAAAGTCCTCCCCTTGGGAAACTATGCTCTGATGCCAGTGCCTAGTCTACCCTTCAAAGAAATTTTGGAACTCTTTTTCTGGAATGGCCATCAGAGCTGTCGTCCTATTACCCTTGATGCCCTGAATGTCATAAAAACGTCTTCCTTTCAATATTTCCTTTATTTTGGGGTAAAGGAAGAAGTCAACGAGGGCCAGATCAGGTGAGTAGGGAGGGTGTTCCCATACAGTTATTTGTTTACTGGCTAACAAATAACCCTCGCAGACAGTGCCGTGTGAGCTGGGGCATTGTGATGCAAGAGACATGGATTGTTCATGTGAAAAGTTCAGGTCGCCTAACTTTTTTTTTTAATTAATTTTATTGGGGTGACAATTGTTAGTAAATTTACATAGATTTCAGCTTTTTCATGCAGCTTTTTCAGCACTTCCAAATAGTAAACTTGGTCAATTGTTTATCCAGTTGGTACAAATTCATAATGAATAATCCCTCTGATTTCAAAAAAGTTTAGCAACATCGTTGCAACAAGTTCTTGAACTTAATTGTCATACCTCATATATCTCAATGACATAACATTGATGATCCAGTTTGTGGATTACCCAGGCCTCGCATCAGACTTGGTATCCTTCAGTTTTGGCTCTTTCACGTTGCAGATCATACATTGAAAAACACTGAGGAATAGAGGGACAGCAAAAACTGAAATAAGTGACTTTTGCAATAATTTGCATTATTTCAAAGTGACATATCAAAGGTTTAATTAGGTAGGAGTAAAACATTATAGTCTGTTCTAGTTATCTATGGTAAACCACTCTAGTACTATAATGATCATTTATACTGTTCATGAATTTGCAGTATGGGCAGAGCTTTGGAGAGACAATCTGTCTTTGTTCCAAGTGTCATCTCTTGGGACAGTTTGCCTAGGAAATGGAGGATTCACTTCCAAAATGGCTCGTTCACATGGCTAGCAAGATGATCTTTCTCTTACTGCATGGTGGCTGTGTTCTGAAAGGGAGATTTCCTAGAAGCAGAAAGTAGAAGCTGCACATTTCTTACAGCCTGGGTCATCTTCCACTGTACATTATTCTATAATCAAGCACTCAGATTGCTTGGATTTAAGAAGAATGAAGTGGGATGCATATCTTCAAGTGAGAGCATCATCAAACAGAAAAATGCATTTTGGGGCAAAGTAAGAAAATATATTGTTTTTGCATAGTCTAAGTTCAATTATGGAGTTCATTACTCAGAATAAAATATAAATTTGTGTAGGAAGAGTATGGCAACAGGGGTATGGCAATCATACCTAAAAGGAATCTTGGACATGATTGAAGGTATGACTTCAAGCTTTTAAGGAAGATGTAATATAGGAGATAATTCTATGTATTACGTTAGATTCCTTAGTGACATTTTTTAGACAGGATGTACAATTCGAATGACCATAGCGCTGAAGGCATTTCTACTCATTAAGACTAATCATATTCTTAAGTTTGGGGGACATTTTATTCTTCATAGAGTATTATATATTATTTATTGCCATCATGGCTTCTATTCATGCACCTTTTCTCTAAGCATTCAGGCTTTGAAATTCATAATCAGGTACTCAATTGTCAAATTTGTTTAATATAATGAATTGCTTATACTACACATTTGAATGTGAATATACAATTTAGTTTTTAAATTAGAACATTCTGGGAAATCTCAAAAAAAGGGCACTAAATTTTAAAGTTTTCTGGCCTTCTGAAATCTTTTATGAGCTTTATTTCAGCAAAAAGGACCATTTGAGCCTTGGACCCAGCACATTTGTATTCTTTGAAAATGTTCCCAAAGTCTATACCAATATATTATGTGTACATTTGAAATGAGGTTACACACTTCATAAACCTATGTTCTGTATTAAACTTCATCTGGGGAAGTCTGTATCAGTTTTCTAGGGTGTAAAGTGATGGAAAAAACGAATCTTGTTTGAATTGATGTTAGCTTGCTTATGAAATGGCCTCTTGGGGCATGAAGGAGAGTGGCTGGAAATTTGTGTCTGCAAAGTAGGCTGGAATCTGTTAAAAATTACCTCCAGATAAGAGGAATGAGCTGGGTAATGAAATGATTTCAATAGTATGAAACATTTGTTTTTAATGTAGAAGTCATTGGACATGAGAATTGTCTGCCTATAGTTTCTTTTTTTTTTTTCCCTGACAAGGGATTTCCTGCCCTTAAAATATCCTTTCTAAATTTCTATTGAATTGTTTGCCAGTGCAATCCAAAAATCTTGTTAGTCTAAGGTGAGAAAATCGGTATTAACTTTCCTTGTGCTAACATTTCCACTATTGACCTAGGATTAAAAAGCCAAAAGGGGTTCAATCCTGGAAACAAACTTGAAAATGAGTGACACCTGTGTCAAGAGAAAGAACTAGTTTAGTAAATGCTAAGAACAAAAATCCAACCAAATTTTGAGGACATGGTTTGATGATCATTGTGAACATCATAGTTTTCTTTTTTATTCTAAATTTAAATCATGTAATATTGTCATTCCATGCAAAATACAGGTAACACTGTTAGCTCACTGTAAATGAGCTAACTTTCCCGCATGTACCTTAAGGAAATCACTAACCTCTGACAAACATAGATTGATTTTAAGACCCACAAGTAACTTCTGTGTCTTTTCCATACGTTATTTCCTGATACTTCTCTGTAACATGGTCTCTATTGTGTTTAGAATCTGGGTAAATTAAATAGAAAAAATATATATATGCCTGTGTCATCACAGGAATGTTTAAAAAATTTTTTTCTAAGTTTAACTGGCAGCTTCATTTGCAATCACTTTTCATTTTTCTTTCTTCTGAATAATAAATTCAGAAGTTGGATAATAAATAATAATGTTTCTTCTTGAATACTATTTGCGTATAATATTTCCTAATGTTCATGATGATTTTATATTAAAAAAAATGTAACTAGCAAAAGAAAAACAGTCAAACTTCCAATACTGGTGTTTGTAAATCCTCCTGTTCAACACTTCTGGTCCTTTCCAGAAGAATTTAAGTGGCATGACCTGGCATTGCAGATGCATCGTTCTCTTCTGTAGGCTTGCCCAGGAAGAAAACATTTTATTTCTGCTTCCTTATGTTGGAGTGTTATAATCACAAAAACAATTCAGGCTCACCTTAAAGGATCTTACAGAATTGACAACTGCCAGTCAAAATCTTACCATTAACATGACCTTTCCACACCAATATGGATACACCTTGTACAATTTTTTTTTTGGGGGGGGGGTTGTGGAGAGAGAGAGAGAGAGAGAGAGAGAGAGAGAGAGAGAGAGAGACCAGAGAGAAGAGGGCAAGGGAGGGGAGGGGAAGAGAGGGGAAAAAAGAGGAGAGGAGAGGAGAGAAGAGGAGGAGGAGGAGTAGAAAGGGCAGGGAAAGAGGGAAAAGGGGAAGGAGAAGACAGAAGAGTAAAGAAAGAAGATGAGAAGAAAAGTAGAAAGAAGGGGGAAGGAAGGGAGGGAGAAAAGAATATGTCTGAGTTGAAAAGAATATAAGAACAACCAGCATATTGATATTTAAAAAAAAAGGCCCAGAAGTAAAAGAAATCGTAGAAATCCAAACGGAGGGACACATAGAGCAATTGTTTTTTAAATATTAAATTCTTCAGATTTGATCTTAGAAATCGTCCCTTTGCCAGTGTGGTTCTCTGGGACAGAGTGGAGTTTTAGCCTGTTTGATGCAAACTTTCTTGGCACTCTGAGCAGTCAACACAAAACACAGTTAGGGAGTTGCATGTATCATTCAGTTTGTCCTGCTCCTTGGTGTTTATTTAGGTATTTAATTAGGGTATCTAATTTTTGAAAGGTGGTTCCTTTTTAAAGGGAGGTATGTTTTTAAGAGTTCCAAACAGGATGGACTATTTGAGCGACACTGAAGATCTCACAACCTTTTTTTTCTTAGAAATTCCAGCTTTCAGCAAAATGACATTGGTGCTGAATACCTGGTTAGTTGTGCCTTTTATTTTAAAACTTGTGGAACTCTTTCTGCCAACTCTGTCTTTCAGTTATTTCTAACATCTTCTCTTGAGGTCTAGGGCGTGTGCCATTGTGCCAAGGTCAAAGATGGAAACTTGACAGAAGTTTTAACAATAAAGATTTAAGATGGCAGTTTCTAGCTAACCCTTTCAGAAAGCTACCATTCATTATACTTGATTTTTCTCCTTTTTTTTCTGCTAGCACAGTATTATCACCTGCCAAGTATATTTTTATATATTTACATAATATTTTCTCAAACGGATTCACTGATTTCGGTCCTATTGATTGCCTCTCTTGCAATAAAAAAGGAAACCCTTTTGATTATCATAAATTGATTTTTGTATTATATATATTTTTTTGCTTCTCAAGAAAGAGGCTAATTTGGTTTAAAAAACTTGAAGCTGATGAAATTATTTGCATTTATCTGATAGTTTTGCCTTACATTTCAAAATCACAAGGATATTTTTGATGATCATAAATGTTTGGACAGTGTATCATCATATATCCCTTTTAAAGTTCCTGTATTTAGTTTGATTACTCCTTGGGTGTCAGAAATGCCAAGCATGTAACAGTTTTCACAAGTATTTTTTGATAGTGGCTTTTACAACCTATCATCTCAGTGTGATTATGTTGTTTAGCTGACACACTTGAAAGTGTAGAAAAGGAAATCAAAAACATCCAAAGAGAAACAATAAGGCGTCACATAGAAATGATAATAACATATTTTGAGGAGGAAAATCTTGTCAAGTTTCATCTGAACTTAAAAAATACATAAGCACCTTTTTATCAAACTCACAGCTAATGAATTAAGAAAAGATAACAAACATTTTCCACATAGGAGACCATGTTTTCCATAAGTATTTTTGCAAGAGGATTTTTTTCAAAAAATATTTGCATGGATTGAATAGCTCAGTTGCTGGCTTTCAGAGGAGGACATAACTTACGAAAAAGTAGCAAGAGAATTAATGTTAACAAAATTGGAAAAAAAGTAAAGGCCCAACAAAAGGAAAATGGTTAAAGAAATGGTGGTATAACTAAAAATATAGAAGGCAGCCATTAGAAATCCTATTTTCAAAATAGAAAAGGAAAAGTGAAAGAGTCACAACATTTTAAAGAGGTATAGATACATAAGGAGAGGGGAAGAAACGGTGCCAAATGTTATTAGTTATTTTTATCTTCATAGTGGCATTACCAGTGGTTTTTTTCTCTTTTCTATTGGGCAATTTTCTTTATTTTTTTAGTATAGGTGTTTTTTCTTTTAATAATCAGAAAATAATACTATTAGAAATAGGGAAAATAGCAAGGGAAGAAGCTTACTTTATTCTTGGTGTTTCTATTAACCCTAAAACTAAGCAAGACAAAGTAAAATGAACCCAAATCCCTTTACCACTTAATCAAGGATGGGAGAGAGCATATGGCTTCATTAAATGACGTTAGGTTTTGTTGTCAACATGTCACAGCCTGGTTCTTCCCATCTTTAGTTGTATGGCCTTGCATACGTTACTTAACATTCCTGGGGCTTGATTGTTGTTAATACAGTGTATTAATGAGATTTCACAGAAAGTACCTAGAATAGTAATTATTGTTTTAAAAATTGTTTTGATTTTTCTTTTGGGGAATTATTGTTTACATGTCATTTTGATCATGCTACAAATCTCTCCTCCAAAAGGGGGGTCATAGTCTCTTTTGCTTTAGTGGGCCACCTTCTAACATTTATTGAGTAAATGGCTTAAAGCTACATTTGTTTAGTAAAGTTATGTGCCCAAATATTGTTTTTCTTTACTGGTGAAATATTTTACAGTATTCAAGGACTGACAATTAAGTTTGCAAACTTGTTGCAATGATAAATGGTTTTGATATCAGAGGGATTATTCATTAAGAATTTGTACCAACTGGACAAATAGTTAACCAAGTGTATTATTTGGAAGTGCTGAAAATGCTGTGTGAAAAAGTTAGATGACCTGAAATTTTTGGCCACAATTCATGCCTCTTGCATCACGACAATGTACCAGCTCACATGGTACTGTCTGTGAGGGAGTTTTTAGTCAGTAAACAAATAATTGTGTTGGAACACCCTTTCTACTCACTGGATCTGGCCCCCAGTGACTTCTTTCTTTACCAAAAGATGAAATATTGAAAGGAAGACATTTTGATGAAATTCAGGACATCAAGGGTAATATGATGACAGCTCTGATGGCCATTCCAGAAAAAGAGTTCCAAAATTGCTTTGAAGGGTGGACTAGGCACTGGCATGGGTGCATAGCTTCCCAAGGAGGGTACTTCGAAAGTGATCATAGTGATATTCAGCAATGAGGTATGTAGCACATTTTCTAAGAGGAGTTTGTGGACTTAATTGTCTGACCTCATATTTTTCTATCTGCAGCTTGAACAAGGCAAAACTAATTGTTTTTATATATGCCTTGCAAGTCTGAATGTATCCACTGCTGGAAACATACGTCCTAATTTCTTAATCTGAGGAAGAACGTATTTCCCATATTATAATTTCATAAATACACTTGTTTTGGTAATTTATAACCTATGGAATTAATTCCAAAATACTTCTATTAGAGGTGTTTTCACTTTAAACCCTATTTTTTTTGCCTGTGGAATCAAAAGTTTCATCTTTACTAAAAATAATTAAAATATTTAGCTTGCAGGTAGGAACGATACAGGGGGCAGGGAGAGAAAAAAAATGTTGAGTTTTTTTAATCCCTGATATTACAGTATCTTGGTGGCTGTATATTGAACCTTTTATCAAGTGAGCTTGTGAATATTTCTATCATTTACTACAGAAAATATTTTACAGGTTTCAGATTTTTTCCTGTGACTATAAATATGGGTAATATTTATAGTCCGTGCACTCATTATTGAAGAGCATATGTCACCATTGAAGAAACTATTGAATAATCAAAAATAGTTAATTGGGTGCTATTCTTAATTACGATTGAAAGATTTTGAAAAGGCATTATTTTATAATTAATGAATACATTAATTGATTCCCCAAATATCTTTCTAGAATCGACTGTGTTATACGTACTATACTAATATTTTATATCCTGGTTAGACCGAACTAGAAAAAAAAAGGTAATTTCATCAATATTTTGATAGCTGGTGAACTCTTTCCATATACATTCTTAATACTTACTATTTATGTTTGACAATTAAGAATATATACCAACATATTCATTTGACTCTCACAACAAACCCTAAACAGATAAAGGGATACCAGGTTAGCTTTGGCACGTGGAATGCTATACACATGGAAGAGATTTCAGAAACTCTGTTACTGAGAGGGCAAACATGGCTCAAAGATACTAAGCAATTTCTCTTATATGATATGTTGCTTAACTTTGATTAACAATCTATGATCTGATGTTAATGACATCAGCAGTCTTAGGCAAGGTCAGATAGACCAGGTTTGATACAACTCTTTTTTTTTTTTTTGACATTTCCAGCTTGTTGTAATACTTTCTTTATTCTTAGACACTCTTCTGTGTTCACGTTTTCTCACACACTTGGAGGGGTTTGATGTGTCATGTGAGTGAACTCACTCTTCCCAGATGTTTTGACCAATGGTTGGTATCCTGGAATCTGGAATCTGTTGTCTGTCACTGCCATGGAAGAAATCCCTTGTGCAGACTCAGATTCCTGTAACAGAGAGCATTTGGACTTCTGGGAGTCAAGCGTGACTTTATAGATATCAGTCAGATTGTGAACAGTTAGTTGAGTGAAATAGCTCCAAGAAATAAAACTGTTAGGAGAGAGAGAGAGAGAGAGAGAGAGAGAGAGAGAGAGAGAGAGAGAGAGAGAGAGAAGAAAGTAAAAGGTAAATAATAACATTTTTTGATTTGAGAATAGAACACATTCAGGCTTCAGGTGTCAGTCTTAATACAGGTGGTTTAGTATTAGTTTTTGATACTAGAGTTTATTTTTGGAGTGCAAGTCACCTTAAACCACATTTAGAGGCATGGATTGGGTGAGGAAACTAATTTATTAAATTCTCACTTTCTAGCACATTTTTACCGTGTTGACCTTCTTTGAATACAGCTTTGAATACTGATGAGAGTTCAGTGTAGGTGTAATGGTGAGATTAACGCAACTCTGTTTCCTTATCCTGCCTCTTTTCAAAATGGCTGTTTCTTAGAACGCAGTTAACCACAATTTAAATACAACAGGATTTAAATTAGATTCATCACTAGAAATATACTTTTTATAAAGTTTATAATGATTAAATTATTTTGTTGCAAAAAGCTATTTCACATAGTATATTTCTTGACAGAAATGGATAACTGATTGTAGCAGAAATAGTTATACTATATAACTCTTTTCGATACTAGCAATACTTTTATATTAAGATTGCAGATGCAATAATAATAGAAATATTATTCTTTATCTTTTTACATTATTTATAGTTTATAAATAGATCCATGTAGAATTTTAAAATAATTATCAATATCTCTATAATGTATATGATATTAGTCCTTATTTTGGTAGTGAGGAACTGAGTTCTAGGAGATTAAGTAACATTCTTAAAACCACACAGTTTGTAATGACAGAGCCCAGATTTGAGCTGACTGGTCAGCCTTCCAGCCTGCACTAGTCCTATTATACTATTCATTCTTTCTTTTCTTTAAGTGTATTGGGATTAATGAGGACCAAGTTGGGAGGGATGTTTCCAGAAAGGGAACCTCTGGCCAGGTGTAATTTAGTGACAAAGACTTGCAAAAATAGTTCTCATTGAGAGTAATAAATCAACCTTGGTTAACATATTAATAAGGAATTAATATTTTCAAGCCTTTTGATTAAATCCTAATAAATATAGGAAGGAAGAATAAAGAACTCACTAGTGCAACTAATATCTGATATACTGTTGGCCATCTGTATGTCTGAAAAGTAATTTGAGAGCTTCTGCCATTTAGAAATGATGTAAAGCATGTTCATTTAAATAGAATGGAGAATTTGAAGTGTGTTTTGATTTTTATAAAGCTATTCAATAATAGATCAACTGGACAAATACACACACACAGATGAGAATAGGTTAATTGCATAGAAACAATAATCTGACATTCTCAAGAGAATATAATATAAATATAGATGTGCTGTTTTTATTTCTGTATTCAAGGTTAGAAATTCTTATGCCAAGGTCTTATTTCATTCTAGTTCTGGAAGAAATTTATTTGTACTTCAAGTCCTCTGTTCTGAAAATGAGCTAGGCAGATTGCCTACTTCTAAATGAAACATGGATGAGTCCTACACATATTTCTTGGTGTGAGGACCATTAACAAATAAATATACTTCGTTTTGTTTGGAAACAAGGCATAACACAAAGGCATTCTGATAATAAAACCTATTGTTATCCTGGCTGTCAATACTTAATTCCAATCAGAAAAGTTTTTACAACTGAAAAGCAATACACAGGTAAATCACAATTTGCTGTAGCGACAGTTAGTGTATATCATGGGGGAGGATGGGACACATCCAGAGTTTTTTTGGGATGGAGAGGGATGCAGTTTTGCTTCTGTTTCTTATTCCTTTGACATCTACATTTTAAAAGGGCAACATTTTCTGCAACTTTTCTCAAACAAGATAGCATGTAATGATTTTTTCACTTATGTAGTGATAATATTGTATCTTTTTACTTTGTCTTTTCAAATTTAGTGGATAGTGGGGGAAAAATCTAATCTTTTCATTTGCTTATGTCTCCCACTGAGGGAAAGCCATTTTCATGAAGAAAGCACAATTTAAATATGAGAGAGCCTTCCACTTTTAGCTGTGATGGAGTAGTTTATAAAGTACCAATGGTCCTTCTGAGAACAATGAGAAAAGCAGAATAAATTATAAAAATCCATCTCTTTAAAGGATCAGAGTGCCTCTGAGACAGCCAGACTTTGAAGGGCAAGGATCCAGACAAAAGAGAGCTCTTTGAGCATGAATTCAACATTCTGTGTGCTTCTCTATCCCCTTAGGTCATTTGCTCAGAGCTGGGTAATAGTGTGCTGAGAAGGCTGGGGCCAGGAGGTAGGGAAGGGCTAAAAAGTCATGAAGAGGATGGCTGCCGAGAGGGAGAGAAGTTAGTAAAGCTTTAGATAATAACTTGGAAATGAATTGAAATGAAAACTAAAGTTTGAGGCTGCCAAAGTAGCCAGAAATAGAGACACCAAGAACCCTGAGACAAAAAGAGCCTGGAGAAGTAATTTTGACACTTTTTGTTTTGTTTTGTTTTTTTGTTTTCCACTGAGGCATTTGCTGAGTTCTTAACATGCGTAGGGCAGGAAGAGAAAAAGCCAGTAATACAGCAGCTCAATCTGGAACAGAGGTGTTGCACTCTCAAGGTGTTGAGGAAATTATCATCAGTATTCAGAAACTTCCAAGGAAGAAGATCCCTAGGAAATACCCAGGTTGTTTGTTGGGACCTCTAGTGGGATCTGTGAAAAGACTGAAACCCTATCTCTAGACAGCATGGTCTGTCTATGATGATGTTGATGTCTGTGTGTTCTGTGTCCTGTGACTCTGAATGTCTATCAAAAATTAGTTTGTTTCTCTGTTTTGTTTAGTCATATACCAAAATAGAATTAATGCTTTGCTGAGGATTTGATGAGATGACACATGTATAAAAGTTTTCGAAAATTGGCTGAAATCTCAGACGTCTGCATCCTCTAAAAACAGGAAGAGGTCATCTGAGAGTTTAAGGATAGAAGAGCTATCACAAGTCAGATTTATTAGACAAAATGAAAATGCTCGTCATCCACATTCAATATTAGCCTCAAATGATGTTTTGAAAACAAAACTAAACAAAATAAAACAAACCGTTTCTTTTATTAATCAGAGTAGGAACGAAATGATCTATCAAGATCCTTTCAAATGTAGAGTTTGTTTCTCTAACTCCTATTTCTTGTGGTTAATAACAAGTGAATAGTCTCTTTCTTACCACTTCTCATATACAGAGGGTGCCAAAAAAAAATGGGTACACATTTTGAAAAAGGAAAAAAAAAAGCTATTAAAATTGTAACACTCAATATCTACCTATAACAAAAGCTGAATACAAGTCACGTTTGACTTCTGTGATTACAAGAGGTGCTCAAAGTGGTTACCATCAGTGTCCATACACTTCTGATTACGGCGAACTACTGCTTGAGCAACGTTCACCAAAGTGTCCACTTGTGTGCATTTTTGGCACCCCCGGTATGTATGTACGTATGCACCTTTTCTCTATAGTCTCTTCTCCAGGAACCGTTCCTCCACCCTGTTCATTCTTTCTTGTCAGTTGTGTTTCCCACCTTTGCTTCTCCCTGTGCTTGCAGGGGTTGGTCTGGAGCTGAGTGAGGACAAATTGAACCTCTTTAACAAATGCATGCTTTTTATTCTGTCAGTGTGCATGGGGGGCTGCATGAATAAATCATCCGCTGCTCTAGTGCCTGCTTACATTTTGTGAAGCTCACTAAAACTGAAAAAGTTACATTTTCATAGGGATCTAGAATCTGGTTTGAATGTGTGGTCAGTTATAGAGACCATGTGGCAAATGGCAAAATGCTTGGAGATAAATTCCTCTGTATTTGAAAGTTTCTTTACACAAAGTAACAACCCAGGAACTATAATTAAACAAATAGAAAATAATGCTGCCCAGACTCCAATAAAAAAATGCTCCTGTTATAAGGTCAGTTTGAACTTGCCTGAAATTATTCAGTAGGCTTAATAGAAGTGATAGGGTATTCCCACCACTGAATTAGCTTATTCCTTCTCAATACAGAGAAAGGCTACTTTTGGTCAGAAACAGTGTTATCAGAATGTCAAACAATAAATATGGATGGGTACAGGCTGCACATCTTGAGTTAGCACATGAATAGATCTGAGCTTTGCAAATGATGTGCCACTGACTTCTGAGCCCTTGGAAGACCTCATCCAGGGCTCTCCTATGATGCTTCTCAGGAAAGTCTGAGTGCAGTGGGACGTGAGGTGTGTTCCGGGGTCCTCTCAGGCAGCAAACATGGTGATGAGTGACATCAGTCTTCTCTGTTCCATTGGGTCGTGATGAATGTGGCCAGGGAGTGTCCTACCCATACGGACAATCTCCCTACGTTGGAGGAGATTGTGACTGAGTCCTTAGGGAACTCATAGCAAAGTCCAAGTGGCATTCGTTGTGTGTGGAGGGACAGGGTGCACTTTAAGGATGAAGCACTAAATCTATCTTTCCATGTATCAGATAGTGGCATCTGCTTGTGGCTGATGTTCACCGGTATACGTTATTTTAAATACTGGCTATGAAAAGATTTGACTCGATCTATATTATTTGTTTTCACTATCACATTTGCCTTCTGTAGGACTAATACATATTTTTGTTATTCTTTTTACCCCAATATCGGCTTAGTGATAATACATTTTTCTTATATTATTTTATTGGACATCTTTGATGTCATAACACATATTATGACTGCTTACAATATAATACAAATTATTGCTTTTACCATTCCCTTGATAGTAATAGAATCTTAAAACTTATTTCAATTCCTCCAAATCTTTTGCTTTCTAATTTTCTGTTTTAAAACTCACAAGACATTGTAATCATTGTTTTGTGAGGTCAGTATTTATTTATATCAATCCACATATTTACTCTTTCCATTCTTATTTTTCCCTTCTTGAATATCTGTCACGTCCTGGCAATGAGGGTTGTGGGGAGCAAGGAGGGCAGCGCAGGGCTAAGAAAGACAGTAGCCAAGAATAGAGTGCAAGCATGGTCAAGGGACTCCAGCCCCAAGGACTGAGCCCCAAATCTCACCTATGCATAGCTGTTATTAGTTAGGTGGGGAAGTAAAGGAGATAAAGCTTGTCAATCTCAAGATCTGTGAATCCCACCCATTACATCATAATAGGAAACTGATTCAAGCCAATCACCCTTCCCTCCAGGCAGCAGAACGTAAGTCTCAGGATGTGTGTACTTCCCCAAAGGACAAAACCTATATGCATATGAATAGATGGAGAGCACATCATTGAATCTCTTCCCCTGCAGGTTGTGGGAAGGAATGCAGCCACAGAGGCAGAGGCTCTCCTTGGGGGGGGGGGGAGATAGGGGGGTGGGGGGGCGGATGGGGGGGGGCTGTGCCCATCTCTCTGAACCCTGTGGGTTCTCCTGTTGGTCCCCACTTGGTTGTGCCTGGCTTGAGTTTTCCCCCCCATGGGGAATCTTACTCATCATTGGCTGACCAGCCATCTTTTTAAGGCCAAACAGGGAGACAACGTGCAAACACAAAGGTAAAGCAAAGGCTCTGAAAGGATCTGTCTCACAGACTCTCCTTTCTTTGAGGGCAGGTACAAGGAGACAGACGGGTAGGCTGCTGCGTGGTGAAAAATATCAGTATTTCTCTTTGGACTCATTTTTTAAAAGCCTGAACATTATTATTATTATTATTATTAATGTTATTAGTGTTGTTGTTGTTGTTGTTATTATTATTATTATTATTATTATTATTTTAGTGCAGGTTAACCACAGATGAATTCCTTCTTGATGTATAGTTTTAGTCTGGAAGCATCTTTCCAGACTAAATATTTTTAGTCTGGAAGCATTTCAGTTTCATATTTAAGGGATATTTCTACTGGATACTGAATACTAATTTGGTAGTTATTTTTTTTTACAAAATGTTTCAAAGATTCTCCATTGCCTTCTATTGTAAAGGCAGCTACAGTCTTAAGTTTCTCTCCATTGAGGATAATACATCTTTTCTCTTTTGCTGTTCAAGATTGTTTCTACCCGCTTTCTTTTTAACTTTTTCAGTGTGATCTGTATCGGTGTATTTCTTTGGAATTTATTCTGCTTGTGCTTCTTGAATATAAGTTATCTCTTTGCAGTTTGGAAAATTTTTGGCCAATGTCTACTTATATATTACTTTTTTCCTCATTCTTTTTCTCCTCCTCTGGAATTTTATTTATTTATTTATTATTTATTTATTTATTTTTTTAAGGAGATCGCAGTTCACAGTGGCTCATGTGGGGATGGAACCGGAAACCCTGGTGCTACCAGCACCACACGCTAACCAACTGAGCTAACTGGCCACCCTCCTCTGGAAATGTTTGATGGTGCATTATCTGTCTCTTACTCTTAGTTCCATATTTTTCATTTATTCTTTGCTTTGTGTTTTCATTTAGCAACTAATGACTAATGTTCCAGTGTGCTAATTCAGTCTTCTGTATCAAATGTACTAACTCATTTACTAAGGTTTTCATATTAGTCAGAGTATTTTTTTAATTCTAGAATTCACATTGCATTCTTTATTAATGACCCCCACAGTCTGAAGAAATTCTTCATCTTTTTTTTCTAATTTCCATCATTTCCCCTTTATTTTTTGAACATCGTAATCACAATATTTTATATTTCTCTTCTTTTAAGTACAATATCTCATTTATCTGTAGGTCTGTTTCTCTTGTCTGTTTTTGTTTTATTGGATTTTATGTACAAAATTGTATTCCTTGTCTTTTCTAGTATTTTTTTTTAAACATAAAATGACACTTTCTGTGCATAAAATAATTGCAGTGGCTTCTTATGATGTCATCTTCCTCTAGAGATGATTATACTTTCTCCTGCTAGCTGAAATGGGCTAAGGTAGTGGCTAGAAAAACAGATTGATTCAAGATGCCTGCCTCTTAGTCATAGAATCAGCAGGACTTGATGATTTGTGGATGATGGGTTGGTGTCCAGGAGCAAGAGAATGTTAGGAGCCAAAGTTGATGGCCAGGCTTCTGGCTCAGGCAGGTTGGTAGTGTGTGGTCCTGTTGCCTGAGCTGGGAGCACTAAAGAAAGAAGTGGTTTGAAAGGTAGTGTGAGCAAGAGTTCACTTTTGCATGTGTGATTGAAAGTGTCTATACTATCCAAGCAGAGGCAAATTTATAGTTTTCTGTATGAAATTATATCAGCTTGCCTTGAGTTGTGTTTAGCTTTCCAAAGTCTCTTAGTTTTTACCACCTTGCTTTTGACAGAGGGTAGATAGTGTAACAATTGAAAGTTACTATGCTTTCCTCATACTGTATTTCATACCCCCATGGCTATATTGTTGTAAAGATCATGTAAGGTGCCAGAGGGGCATTGGACTTATCAAGGGGATCAATTCATAGACTGTGTAGATTCCTGACCAATGTGCTGTACAACTGAAGCTGAAGTAGAATAATATTGTATGTCAACTATAAGTAAATATATATCTATCTCTGTCTTTCTATCTCTGTTTCTATCTCTATCATCTCTCTCTCTGTATATATATATATATATATATATATATGTATATATATATATACACATCTCTCAATCTATATATATCTGTATATCTATAATCTGTATATCTCTATATATCTATATCTATATATAGATATATAGATATAGATATATCATCTATCTGTATCTATTTTTATCTATAGTCACAGAAGGTGGAGTATAGCATAAGGAAGATACCTTAGTCAATGCCATTGACTAATGGTATTGTAATACTTATATAAGATGTCAGAGGGGTAGTAGCTTGTGGGAGGGAGTTTATCACTTTGTGAAGGGGATAAATGTCTGATATTATGTTACTTTGTACACCTGAAACTAATAATAAAAAAAAATTTACTATGTTTTACCAAGTACCTTGTTTCCCTGAAAATAAGACCTAGCCGGATAATCAGCTTTAATGTGTCTTTTGGAGCAAAAATTAATATAAGGCCCAGTATTATATTATATCATATTATATTATATTATATTATATTATATTATATTATATTATATTATATTATATTATATTATATTATGACCCGGTGCTATATTATAGTAAAATAAGACTGGGTCATATATTAATTTTTGCTCCAAAAGACGCATTAGAGCTGATTGTCCAGCTAGGTCTTATTTTTGGGGAAACAGGGTATGTTTTCTTCAGTTAGTGCAATCTGGCTTTATGCTCTCATTTTAAGGATTGTGGAGAAATCTGTTAACTACTACCATCTGTACCATCACCGGGAAGGCATGCTAACTGTTGTTTGATTTAAAATGGGGGTCTTATTGTCCACAACTGTTTTCTTAGTTTGCGATTCTTAAATTTGCTTTACTTGATGTTGAAAGCAACATCTGTGTGCAGCAAGCTTAGTACAGCTGTCTATGGATTCCACATGACCACTCTGGGGCATGGGGTTTTTTTGACTGACAAGCTTGTATTCTAATCATGTATTACGACCCCCACAGCCTCTAAGTAATGTGAGGACTTTCTCTTTGACATTTTTCTTGGCAGGGGTAACAATTAAAACACTCCCAGGTTTTCAGAGAACTTAACACATTTAATACATAAATGACACTCCACCTCATGCTGGCTCCTGTCAGTTGATAGACTTACTTATTGTCTTAGAAGTTTTATTGAAGAAAATAGTCCTTAATTCATTAAAATCAGTATTCTTAATACTGAACATGTTTCAAACATTATATTTCTAAGTGTTCAGCTGGACTCCGAACTCTTTATGGGTAATATTTTGATTGAGACTCTTTATTCCTTGTAAACTATACAAAGAGCTTTTCCATTTGTTGAAAAAAGCCACTATTTCTGTTACTTTTTTTTTTAGACTTTCCCTTTTCTTATTTATTTATTTAACCAAGAGAGGAGAGATCTTGCCTGCTTCTCATTTTCAAGCTAACTTTTTTTCTACTTTTTGTTTTCTACCTGTAAGACTTAACCTTGCCAGGATTTTTTAAAAGTTTAAACACCAGGTCCATAAATACGTACTCAAAGGCACAACGAATCCGAAAACCAAGCCTCCTTTTTATTTACTACTGAATCGCCAGCCCCTGGAGCAGTGCCTAGTAGAGCAGGCATTCAATTTTTGAATAAATGAGTCAAGTGGCCTCTGATTACTTGTAAATGAGGGAAAACTGCAATTGCCGGGAGACCTCCAAGATCTGGGCCAACCAGCACCACCAGCTCAATCTCAGTCTACTTTTCTCAAATTGTTTACAAAAGACGGGATGAGACTTTCTTCTTGTTCAGAGCGAAGAGGTTGTGTAGCATAAAGATAATGACACAGGAGGTTTCAGGCTAGTTCTGGATAGCATTATTCTGTTTATTTTTTATTGTGCATATTATCCACTCAAGGAAAAGAAGCATGCTTGAGCCACTGATTGTATGGAAAATATGGTTTTGAAAACTACCCTTGGCAGGTTAGAGACTATCCTGGGATCAACCAGAATCTCTGGGCTAGAGAATCTTTTTTGGTCAGCTAGGGTGAACATTTTTTCTGTCAACTTCATTTAATATGCATTAAATTCTCAGTGAACTGTCATCTGAAAAGTACGGCTTTGGATCAAAGGTGTGTGATTTAAAAAAAAAAAAAAGTCTCTAAAATGTGGCCCAGTGCCCTTGACTGGGTTAATGGCCCAGACTCTCTATTCCTTGTCAGGGAAAGTGCTCACAGAGATGAGTAACAATTGCAAAACCAAACCTGACAAGGAATGAAGGCCACAGTCAAAGTGTACACAGAAATGCTTGGAAGAGAAATGACTCTGCTGTTAAGCCACTGCTTAATCTCTTCACTGAGAAAGGCCAGAAAACAATGTGCTTTAAAAACCAGGGTATTTTGATTTAAGCTTCTTGCTGTGGTTTGTGAATGATGCCTCCTGGATCACATCGTTAAAGGACATAATGGCTAAAAATAAAGTGTTCCAACACGATCAAGATTCCTCTTGACATGTTTGAGTCTCTTAAACCTTAAGTATTAGCAAGTTAGTTTATTTAAGTTTTCTCACTACATACAACTGTTCCAAATTAACCAAAGTGGAATGTAGATAAAACAACGTTTTTCTCTTCCATTCCTTCTCTAGCTTAAGCAGGAGGTCTGGTAAATCTAACACTAATGCGTACCAACAATATTACTAATGCGATATTTACTGAGGACTTAATATGTGTCAATCACTGTTCTCAGGTCATTACCTTCATGAATTGATCCTCACAGTAACCCGTGAGGTAGGTGCTATTATTTTGACCATTTGACGGATGACAAAACTGAGGCAGAGAGGCAGTCATATGTCTAAAGACAGAGCTGCGCAAATCAGACGAGAGATTTCAGGCTAACTTACCTGATTGTGGAACCCAAGCCCTCACTTAGCAAGCTATGCAGCTGTGGCCTCCTTACCTTGGAGTGGGGCACAGGGGTTAGCCTTAAATAGCTAACGTGAGTCACTGATAAATACAATAAATTTTAATAGCTTCAAGTCATCACTTAGAAGACAGGCTGCTATCTCTGTTGGAAAACATGGCCCCATAGCTGACATGATATCAATGAACGAGATAGAGAGCCTTACATGCTAGGATTTCTGTTTGTTTCTAGAACACGCATCTGTCAGATCTAAAGTCTATTATTAATTAGGGTTTATAAAAGATTCATTAATTTTGCCAGTGTTGATTCTTCAGGGCTCAGCCTAAAGGATTATTTATTCAACTACAGGCTCTTTATTACTAGGTCATTAATTGGTAATATTTATATATTGTTCTGTTTATTTGTTTGCTCCTGAAGCTAATTATAATTGTTAGTTATCTTAAATCCTTTCCAGAGGGATATAAATTTAGGTTTAAAATACATAGGGTCTTTAAGGAAATGTATCCTTATATAATACTAGAATGTCCTAGATTGTTACAACTCTTCCTATAAGATAACTTTGTAAGTTTAGTTCTTGTAGAGACTTTTCTTCCCATCTGGCAATCATATAAGGGCTTTGCAGTCAACCTTTGTGTGGAGCTAAAAATTAGAACATTCTGGGCTGTGAATCAATGAGGCTTTTTTCCCCATGGCCACATTCTCTAGTCTGTATGATTTCAGGGTTTGGTCCTGACCCACTTCTACCTTTTCTCCATAGTTGCAGGACCACCGGTGCTTTATTTCTTGCCTTATCTGTGCCAACTTCATCTCTGCAATAAGATATGTTGTTCCCAGTAGACCGGATGGCATCAGTGAAAACTGACAAAATCAGACAACCTTTACGTAACCTTGAGGAGCAGTGTTGTGTTAGCTCAGAAGGAATGGTGTAGTGGTGCTTCGAGTTTTAATCACGTATGATGGTGATAGGAGAAAGATAACTCTGGAAATTATGTGACTTCAGTAGAAGATTCTGTTGTTACACTAATACATTATAACAAAATTCAAATATAAGCTTTTCTTAGATAATAAATGTTTATTACTAATTACTTACTAGTTCCTTCATTGCTATGAAATAAACATCTATGGCTGGTAGATATTTTCCAAATTAACGTATTTTCTAGACTCCCCTGGCTCCCACATTTGAACATTTTTAGATTGAAATATGTCTTACAATGAATGGGGATCTTTAATTTCGTGCTTTATGTGTTCTTCTAACATTATTAAATTCACTATACAATGATCCATATATCTCCAAATTCTAAACCATTTGAAATTTGAGAAAGGAGAAGGAGGGAGGAGAAATTTTACAGATTGACATCAAAATATCTCCATATGCTGATTAATCTGGACTGGTGACTACAATTATGAAAATATCCCTGGCCTGGAGGCTGTGCATGCTTTTAGCACACAGCAGCGGGGGCAGAGGTCTCAATCCTCATTTAAACAAGATTAATTGAGAAAAATAAAAAGTGAACTCAGAGAGTTTCTTTTTTAGAGCCTGGATTATTAATCATTCCTACCTCCTTGGGGAAGGTGGTAAGGTTTGGAGACAGACAAGCAATGTTCCTCCCATACTTTTCTCAGCTGGGAGTAGGGCAGAAGTTTTCACTCTTCTTGGGAAAGTTCAAGAAGTGGGAAATCTTTTTCCCTATTATTACAATTGAGGAAAAGTGTTAGAATATACAAAATATTGCCTGTTTATAAGTTAAATGACGATAAACAGAAAGAAAAAAATCATAATATTGATATTCTCAAACATCTTCAAACCAGAATGTAGAATTTAGGAATATTCCAGAAACCACAGGAGTTTTCTTCCATAGCTTAGGGAAAAGCATCTACGTAAATATTTTGTCTCTCTTTACCAACCCATGTTGGCAGTCAGTTAAACACATTCAGGCATCAAAAATTAGCATTTTTTAAAGGCATTTACTAAAACTTGCTTAGGGGTCACTTTGGAAGTAGAATAAAACCAATACAGATATTTAAAGCATATTGTATATTTAACTAATGAAACTTTCCACTTAATGCTTTATCTAAAAGTCAACATCTAGGATGTCAGGCATGGTTTACAGAGCCTACTCTTGAAGCAGTGTGGCTGTTTGGCAGAAGGTACGCTGTAACAGAAGAAACTTGGTTACTCTTGGGTACGCCAGTCTCCAGAAGCCTATGAAAAGTTGGCTCAAGATTTCATCCCTATATTTTTATTCTAAGAATTGACCTCTTGAAGTTAAGTGCCAGTCATATGGAGTTCCCAGAAAGAAAGGAGGGCTGAATTCTTACACCAAGAATAGGAATGACAGTTCATCATTAATGTTAAGTATTGCAACTAGAGCAAAATAGTCTTAGATTTGATATCTTAGTTCCATGGATGTTGTTCATGCTTATTTTTCTAATATATATATTTATGTTTGTGGGAATTATTCTTTTGATATCACAAGTCCTTGTGATTGGAAGCAGTCAGGTTGACTCTTTGTTTATACTACAAAATCATGATGTTTTTAAAAAAACAGTCTAGTTAGCCTATTTAGGAAGTGTCTATAAATGTTCCCTCAGAGGAAACATGAGAATTTAGAACTCCCTTTAGGACTGGTTTTGAGAATAAACTGGAATCGTGTTAAGCTGCATCTGTTTTTTGACTTTTTTTTTAAACAAGATGTCATTCACAAAAGTTCAACTTTAATGTGTACCACATTAAAGATTGATCACATTGAAAGTGCTGGATTAAATGATGTTTAAAAAATTAAGGAACCTCATACTAGAACCCCAAGGCATACGAGTAGTGTGGGTCTTCATGGAACTTACAAGGTGTGATCAAAAGATACGATGAATGTTTACAGAAAAATAATTATTACAGTAAAAAACACATTGCCTTTAATCTCCCTCAAAATGTTTCCCCTCACTTTGAACACACTTATTCCATCTTTGCCACTTTCTGAAGCAGTTCTGGAAGTCCTCTTTCATGAGTGTCTTTACTTCACCTTCCATCATGACAGTGCTCTGTGTCACACACTGATATGGCATTTCTGCAAATAAAAACATTACAGTGTGTCTTCATCCACCGTATTCACCAGATCTGTCATTGCATGACTTCTGGCTCTCCCCCAAAGTCAAAATCACCATGAAGAAAAACTTTTTGAATCAATTCAGGACACTGAGGCAGCCACGACAGGACAACTAAAGATACTCACGAAAGAGGACTTGCAGAACTGCTTCAGAAAGTGGCAAGAATGATGAGATAAATGTGTTTGAAGTGACGGGGAGTATTTTGAGGGGGACTAACGACAATGTGTCTTTTACTGTAATAATTTTTTTTTTAAATTTAAACATTCACCGTATTTCTTGCTCACACTTCATACCTAATTAAGGAAGTAAATTATACCAATGATGTTGTTAGCTAAACAGCTAACAACCTTGTTAAAATGCTTTCAACTTTCTCCTCTTTAGATTCCTCCTATGAGAAATGAGAGGGTGGGACCAAATGGCAGCCAATATTTGCTTCAGTTCTATAATTCAGAGCTGAGAATAATTTCAGAGCAAGAGGTGAAATAATTATAGGCATGTTGTATATTTATTTGCTCACACTATGAAAAATTGTGTTGATCTGAGTCTTGCAGAATTTAAGAAATGTGGGTTGGCAAACAAGGAAGAAGCAAGGTGATACCTTTCACTGGCTCAGCCAAGGTAGCCTTCCCAATTGTGCTCTTACCAGGTGTATCCATTTTATCTGTGACATCCTTGAACATATACATATGTTCTCCAACCCAAAGCTGTTAGTGACTTTCCACCTGTTGACTGAATCTCACCTTTACAGAATGGCTTACAATCCATGAATTCTGACCTCAGAATCCTGAACACTAAACTACTTGTGCTTCATCAGCTCTGGCATCGACTTATACATTATTTTCCATTTACTCTTAATCCACTGTTTCCTCTATTTTTCTGTCTCTGTTCCTCTTCCATGCTATACCCTCTGCCTCTAGCATATCCCAGTTTATAAAAATAATTTGTGCTTCTAGCAACTGGAGTTTATCCTTGGGAGGCATTCATGGTACCAAATAAAAGCCATCTTTTGTATGTGTGTTAGAGTCAGGGCAGAGAATGCTTTTTCTCCTCTTCCTACTTTTCCATCTAAGGCCATAGAGAAAGGACTTCTACCATCCCCTTTAGTCTGTAATGGAAGTGTTGAGAAGTTATTTCTGTCACCTTTGTACCATTTCTTAGTGGAGTCATTACTGGCTTATCGGGCTTGGTAATTCTTCCTTGTACAGACCTATGCCTTTCATTGCAGGACAATTTAGCATTTCTTTGATTGTGTGAACCCAAACACTCCCTTCATTTCAGCCCTATTTTCCCCCAGGGGTGTCATCTGACTCCTTGAGAACAACTGAGTTCCCTTACGTGTGCTCCTCTTGGGGGATGGACTGATTCACCTGGTGAGGTTGGTGACAGACCAGCATTCATTGGCCATGGTTCTCATTGGGCCGGGCTAAAGTGGTAAAATATGTTTTTATTTTCGTTTTTCAAAAACTTAAGACTTTATTGTTTATGAGTGGTTTTAGGTTTGCAGCGAATACAAAGAAGGTACAGAGAGTTCCCATATACCCCTGCCTTCACACATGAATAGCTTCCCCCATTACCAACATAGTGGTACATCTGCTACAAATGATGAACTTACATGAACACATCATAACCACCCAAAGTCCTTACAGTAAAGTTCACTCTTGGTGTTGCAGTCTATGGGTTTGGACAAACGTATCCACTATTATAATAACATAGAGTATTTTCACTGCCCTAAAAATTGTTTGTACTCTATCTATTCGTTATTCCCTTCCTCCAACTGTGGCAACCACTGAATTTTTTTTGACTGTCTCTGTAGTTTTGCCATTTCAGAATGTCATATAGTTGGAAACACATAGTATGTAGCTTTCTTTCACTTAGTGATATGCGTTTAAAGTTCCTCCATGTTTTTTCATGACTAGATAGCTCATTTCTTTTTAGTGCTGGATAATATTCCATCGTCTGGATGTACCACAGTTCATTTATCCAATAACCTACTGAGGGCCTCTTGTTTCCTTCCAAGTTTTGGCATTTATGAATAAAGGTGCTATAAATATCCATGTGCAGGTTTTTTATGTGTGAACATACATTTTTAACACTTTCAGGTAAATAACAAAGGACACAAGATGGTAAGAGTATATTTAGTTTTGTAAGAAACCACTAATTGTCTCCCAAAGTGTCTGTACCACTTTGCATTCTCACCAGCTATAACTCATGTTTCAGGTAGGACCTATTTGTTTGTTTGTTTGTTTGTTTGTTCATTGACTTTCACTGTGCTTTGGTGCAGCTGTCCACGCGACTCCTGTGTCTGGGTTCCTGCAGGTCCCGTTGATAGGCTTATGGATGGAGGGCAGAGTTCTCCCACTCTATTTTCTAGTGTAACAGAGAGTCAACAGCCTAGGAACAATTAGGCACTTGCTTCCCATTATTAATGAGATTGGCACTTAGAGTTACATTTGACATCTTGCACCTGTTCTCTTTGTTAGGTCCAAGCAGATTGGAGGATATTTGGGGCATCTGGATCTCTACAAACCTTAGAAACTCTACGAGTGCTTATACGTGTTCTTATCTAAAGTTGCTGTAAATCTCTTGTGGATTATGTATGGATGACTCTCTTTATCTCCTAAAACTCTTAGTGCTGCCTTCATACTTAAAAAAAACAAAACAAACAAACAACAACAACAACAACAAAAACTCTTAGTTCCTTGTAGGTACTTATTTTATTAAATTGACTACTAGTAGCTTACACTTACTGAGTGCTTACTATGTGCCAGGCACAGTTGTAAAGGCTCCACGTAGATGAACTAATTTAAAACAAAAACTCTATGAAGATAGTTACATTTATTATGCCACTTTACACCTGAGGACACACAGGCTCAGAGAAGTGAAATAACTTCCTCAGGGTCACCCAGTTAGCAAGTGGCACAGCCAAGTTTAAAATCAGGCAGTCTGGCTCTAGAGTATAGACCATGGGATAGTGCTTCCAGAGCACAAATTAAAATTGGCACAAGCAAAATGACATTGAAAAGTATTCTCCGTTTAGTCTTTTGTTGTTGTTGTTGTTCAGCCCTAGTAGCACTTTAGCAAAACAAAAAAATTAATTAGTGGCTGAAAGAATTTTTAGAGACCATTTAGAAGAGTTATTTTCAAAATGGATCTTTTGGATCCCCTCAGAGACCGTGGTGTGTGTGTGCGCGCGTGCATGTGCTTAGGGGTTCTATTACAATTCCTAGAGTAGATTGTGGTACTCTGGGCCCCAGCCTTATTTTAGTCAGTTCTATACACTGGACTCCTACGTGTGGTTTCATTTGAAGAAAAGGCTCCACTACTAAAAGAATTGTTTTAAAGCTAGACAGAACGCTGCCCAAATTGCCTAGGATGATTAGAATTCTACTGGTTTACAGACTTTTTATGGTAAAATATATTAATCATTCATTCCGATAAGTAAACCAGAGAACTACAAACCCTGTGTTAATTTTTTAACTGCTATCTTACTAAAGAAACAGAAGAGAGAGAGAAAAGAAAAAAAATATGTTGAATCCTTTCTTTAGGCTGTTAATAGGCAATGTGCCAATTGTCAATAGTATAGAAATACAGAAAATCTAAAATACAGGAACTGTTTTCCAAGGAAGGCAGTTAAGATGTCAGATATTAGCAGGGAAGGTGTGTTTTGTATTGGTGACAAATCACAGTCTGCTTTATCTTCCATACCTTAAATGCTCAAGCTATGAAATCAAGTTATGTCCTTGCTAGTTCTTTCATCTTCCATAGATCAGAACTTGTATTCACATATTTTCTTTGTATCCATGACTATTTCAAGGTTCCTCTCCCTTCCCGTGCTTTGTCTAGTGTCCTATGGGCCCCTTCAGTAGAAAACCTACAACTTTAGGTATATTTACCACTTCTGTTTCTGTAATGTGGTTGAATGTCATATGGAAGTAATGGCCATCCTTTTAGATCTTGAATTCATAGGCTCATAACAAATAAAATTTGTCAAACTTCAAGGTCAAACAAATAATTACCTAGATGCCTTGAGAGAATTATAAGGCAAAATGTAGAAAAAAAGAGGTACTGTTTAATAGCTGGGTAAATTTAATTTTAGAATAGATAAGATTTCAGAACAGATTTCTTTTGTTTTACTTCAATAGCATGAAAAAAATAAGATATAAAAGATAGAGAATAAACCACTTAAAGATTAGAAATGAGATGAAAATAAGCAAACAGATAAGAATATATACTATTCTCAGTAATAGCTGAACCTGTTTAATTTGTGTTAATTGCAAGTGATCATAAAATAGGTTTTGACAGCTTTACTTACCTTTAAATTTCCAGTTCAAATCTGCTTGTGTTTGGGAAAGCAAATTAAACATAGACTGTTGTCTCTACCCTGGGATTTAAAGAAATGGCTTAAATAAGCCCTTAACCAATTAATGAGAGACTGATTCTTGGAAGAAGGAGCACTGAGAGGTACTTGAGGAAATATGCTATTTCATTTCATATTCCAATTCTACAGTAATTTGTAGCTGTTTAATTTGACACCCATATATACATACATACATACATATATGCATACATGTATACTAAATTCTAGCAAATTATAATAAGCAATGCATTCATAGTTTCAGGCTGGAGGGACTATTCTTTTTCCCTCTCAATAGTTGATTGCTTAATAAATAAATAACAGAGTCCCATTGGAAGCAGGGGTTTGGATTGACACATTATAACCAACAGAAAAAAAAGAATAATTATGGACACAATTTTTTTCAATGCTCTAAGACTGAGTTCAAATTAACCTTTTGGTTGGAAGCAAAAGGTAAACACAGGTGGAACTGGTTAAAATAATACTTTTAAGTATTGGTCATTTCTTCCTTTTTTACAAAAAAATTGTCTCATCTACAGGAGTACTAATGTAGGTTTTACCTTTCTGGCAATGTATAATTTGTCTGGAAATTGAGTTATGGCTAAAGGTGGACACATCCATTTTGCTGCTTTCAAATTAGCCAGTATCAAATGATGATTAGTAATTGAGCAAGAAAGGTCATTCCTATTTCTGTCTTACTTTGTGATGAAATAATTTCCAAGTCATCTGTTCTTTGGAATATTTATATGGAGGAAATGAAGGACTCTGATATTTATGTAGAAATTGTAGACTCCATCCAGATCTCACCCATAAGCTTTCAAAGTACATCAGACAGATATCAGCTACCCTGGGATAAAGGTGGACCAGAAACACCCAGGAGGAAGTGCTTGGCACATGTCCCCTGCATAACTGGCTCTATTCTTCTGTATTGAATCTTTAACTCTTTTTTTCAATGGGGAATTCTTAACTATCATAAATTAACTGGCAGAATCACACTATTAATGATAATACAACTAGAATTCTAACCCTAAATGAAAACCAAACCAATTTAGAGAATATAGACTCCCTTAAAATACTAAAACATGAAGAAGGATGAAGTAAGGAATTACTATTTTTCCACAAGGGCCAAAAAAAAAAAAAAAAAAGAAAAAGAAAAAGAAAAAAAAGAAAGGCAGGAAAAGGCAAGTTCAGACAACTGAAAGTTTTCTGGAGCTAATTTTTGTTCATTATCTCATGTTTTATGGTCAGGAATTCAAACTGGGGGTTGACAAACACCACTTACCCAAAAGCAGCCGTCTGTGTCGGTTGAAGTAGAAGTTGCTGGAGAGAATTCTGATTCAGTTATGCTTTGAATCAACATTTGACCAATGTTGAAATGCCAGGAGGGAGTGCAGCTGTGAGCAAGACCAGTTTTGCTGGTGTATCCGGCAGACGCATAAGCTATGTTTTTATAACAGGGCCTGGGTTTAATTTTCTTAGTTTGACAAAATCTGTCTCTGGCATAGCAATCTGTCCATTTGACACATTTTGGCCTCAGCAGAATATGAAGAATAAGTAATGCAGCAAGGGAATTGACAATTTTAGCATGCTTCAATATGAAGAGATCTTACATCAAAATGTGCAGCATGTTGGAGAAAAGGATTTCAAGGCTTGTTTTTTCTGCTTGATCAGAGTACATACTTGGTGTTCAAGGTGAGTTTTCTGCACCCACTGCTTCACATGTTGGTGGGAAAGGGGCCTATTGGGTATACAGAAAAATGAGTTGGGGTTCTTCATAAGGTACCCAATATCTAGAAATCCTCTATTAAGATCCACCATTTTTTCCCCTTTGCAAATCTGAGAGGTCACATGGACTCAAGAAAGAATATTGTCAGCCTATGCACAGGGGATCATTACTTATAAATTTATTTGAAAGTGTTTTGCCAGAAAGTGTAAGATATATAAAATCTAAATGGGTAAATGGTTTTTAATTTTGGAAATGCCTTTTATTTCTATTGGTCCTGGTGTATTTTCTCACAGTGTCTCGAAGCTGTTGCGTGATGCAACAAGGCTTATCAACATGTCCACAATGAGCCTGAGAATAAATGCATGATTTGAATAAGTGACATAGGTGTTCATTAGCTTTGAACAAGTGTGACTGTGCGCAGGCAGAGGTGATTAAAGGGAATGGAGTTCACCAGCACCTCAAGATTTGGAATCTGTGAAGTAAATGAAATTGAAACTAAAACAAGACCACCTTCGTTCTCACTTCCCATCACCCCTAATAAAATTCTGTACTTATTTTTGTATACGTGATATCAAGATGTATATTATTCATAGTTAATGTCCCTTTCGCTATGATCTACTGCTTTGCTTCTTTCAAACTTCCGTATGTCACAGGTGAGCTGGTTTTTCTGAAAGCCGTAAAATGAGATCAGAAAAATAGCCTGATGATCTAATTGAAGAAGGCCCCGAATGTGAGAGGCCCGTGCACTTTGATTATATAGCAAGGCTGCTCTTATTGCGGCGAGGATGAGTCAGAAGGGTAAATTGCATGGTGACCCTTCCTTGGGCCAGCCATGGACACAGGCTGGGAGGTAGCAGGATTTCTTCCACTCTCATCAGACTTGTTTCAGCTTGTGCCGTCTTTTCTGGTGTTCCCATCAGAGGAATTTGAACACACAACATAATTTAAAGATAAATCCTGTTTTGCAGAAGTTCCAGGAAGAGGCTAATCATTCGAAAATTTAAAACACCATTTATTATCTTCCTCATTCTTTCTGCCTCCTCCAGGCTTGGGTTTGTTTGTGTGTGTGTTTGTTTGTTTTTGTGTATAAATCACTCCCTGGGTATACCCAGAGGCACAGTGCTATGACCTGGAGTCTTGGACAAAGATGTTTCAGTAAAGATACTTTATTCTTTATCTGTCCTTTGTAACTGACAATTTTCAAATGCTTAGTAATACATCGATAGGATAGCTTCATAAAACTCATAGGTGAGAACAGGTTAAAAATTGTTTTCTCAGAAAGAAGAGCTGCCAAACCCAAGAGGCTTCATAAGAATCATGGGGATTAAGAGCTGAAATGGGTCTTGGAAAGGATGTTTGTGTTCAGATGATAATCCAGTGGCCCAGAGAGGGGAAATGAATTGCCTGAAATCAAGCAGATAAATTGTGGAAGTGATCTTTTCATCTCAGCCCAGTGCTCTTAACAAGTTTCAAAGAGAGTGATATGGAGCAAAAGTGAAGTACACCAGTTAAAGCAGAAGAAAGAAATTCCAATATAGTGTCAGAGGCCATCGCTCTTCACCTACGCCTCTAGACTGTGCCATTTGCAAATTTGATATGCTGTTGTGTGTGTGTGTTCATATTAAAATACATTTCTCATGACAGCTACTAAGAAAGTCAATTAATCAATTAATTAATTACTTTTAGTTTTGAATCACATTTCTTAATCCTCTGCAAATTATATTATGGGAGACTCTCAAATGTCAGTCTGAGATCATTCAGTTGTGTCATTCTCAGTTCATAATAAAATTATGTTGCCTTTGGTGATTATTACCCTTTTCCATTAAAGGCTCAAAAATTATCCTTTTAACAGGCTTCTTTGAAAATTAGTAAAGGAACGTCAGTCTCACTGGTTTGGTCTCTGGTTCTTTGGTCCCCTTT
Source organism: Rhinolophus hipposideros (assembly GCF_964194185.1). NCBI lineage: Eukaryota > Metazoa > Chordata > Mammalia > Chiroptera > Rhinolophidae > Rhinolophus > Rhinolophus hipposideros. The sequence continues at coordinate 33,516,106 of NC_138050.1, read as the reverse complement.
CTGGCTAAAGAATATATTCAGTTTGTTTTCATTTTTTTTTTTTTTCTTGAAGAACTTGAAGGACCCTGAAAATAGCTCCACAGTCTAACTAACATGGATCTGGGCACACTAGTGGGGTAGATTCTGTGGGCTAGCACATTGAGGACAGCCAGGCAGACAGCCCATGGGAGACTTGGAAGAATAAATGGAGACAGTGGAGGCAGTGACCACATGGGGGTATGATGGCTCTTGCAACCATATACTGGAGATATTTCTTTCCTCTGGGATGCTATGGTAGAGGGTTAAGTGGCAGATCTCTGAGTGGTAATCAAAATTGGTTCCATTGCTCTGCCGGCGATTCTGTAAACAATCTAGTGCACTAGAGGACAGAAATTTCAGTACATATAAGTCTGCTTAGGCTGCTATAATGATATATGATAGACGGGTGGCTTAATCAACAGAAATTTATTATCTCACAGTTCTGAAGTCCCAGGTCAAGGACCAGTGGGGTCGGTTTCTGGTGAGAGCTCTCTTTCTGGCTTGCAGATGGACATCTCACACAGCAGAGAGAGGGAGCAAGCTCTCAGGTGTCTCTTACAAAGGCACTATTCTACCAGATCAGGGCCCTACTCTTATGATCTTAATTATTTCTGTAAAGGCCCACCTCCAAATATAGTTACATGGGGGTTAGGGCTTCAACATGTGAATTTTAGGGCTTCAACAGTCCATAGCACAGTTTGAACTATTAGAATGGATTTAGTTTTGGCAATGAAGAAACTTGACCAAAGAACGAGATGCTAGTGTATAACCTCACCAAATTTGATCTCGATTCTTTCCTATCAATGTTAAATCTACTTATATCCTTGAATAGTAAGAGTAGAAACACAATAGAAGTTCAGGATTTATGTTTTCTCTTCTTTTTGAGTTAATACATGATTAAACATTTTTAATAAAATATATTGGGGCATAATTTGCATGCAATAAAATGAAGGATATGCACTTATTTTAAACATACAGTGTAATACATTTTACCAATGTATATGGTCATGTAACCACCATCACATATTAGATATTGAACATTTCTATCACTCCAAAACATTTCCTTACATTCTTTCCCAATGTTAAGTAAGTTTGTAAACTTAAGGTATAGATTGGACCATAAACCACCCCAGGAAACCCTGATCTAATCTCTATCACCATAGTTTAGTTATGCCTATTCCAGGACTTCATATACATGTATTTATATAATTTGTAGCCTTTTACTCTGGCTTCTTTCACTTAAATATTTTTGAATATGTTGTGGAATGTATTACGGAATCCATTTTGGTTTGCCTTTTGAAAAGAATTCCACTGTATTTAATAATCTGTTTATCTGCTGACCTTTTGCAGAATGTTTGAGGTCTTTCCAGTTTTGGCTATTATAAATAAAGCTGCCATGAATATTCGAGTTCAAGTCTTTTTGTAGACATAAGTTTTCATTTCTCTTGTATAAAACCCAGGAGTGGAATGGGGTTATAATGTAAGTTTATGTTTAACTTTATAAGAACTGATAAATGTTTTCCAAAGTTGCTGCACCCTTTTATATTCCCACCAACAATGTATGAAAGGTCCAGTTGCTCCATATTTTCAGCAGTGTTTTCTATTGTCAGTCTTATTCTTTTAGCCATTCAAGTGAGCATGTAGTAATATCTTACTGTGCTTTTAATTTGTGGTTCCTTAGTGACTATGATGTTACTGATCTTAAACACTGTATGTGCTTAAACTTTGTTTATTTCATGTTCCTATAGCTGCATATGCAACCTGAATTCCTCCTATCTTTTCTTTACTTTTTATTTTTTATATTTTCCCTTTACTCTGGCTTTATCATATCTTAGGTGACACTCATAATTTTCTTTCATATGTGTCCTTGGTTATGTACAAGTCTTGCATTTATTATTTATGCCTTTTGAATTTAAGTTTATTAGAAAGATTTTTGTTATGACATATTCATTTCTGAAGGCACCCCTTCATTTTCTTCCTCATAGTGTAGATTATAATACGAGCCATAATTTCCTTTGAAATGGTCTCCTTGCCCTGTATAATCATCATAGAAGCTGTTGCTTTTTCAATTTTTTTTAAACTTCCCTTGTAAATTTATAAACTTAAGATATAGATTGGACCATAACATTACAATTTTACATTAATTCAATTATGCATTTAGCAGTTCAACAAAAACTGTGCACTTTTGCAGAGCCAGGCCTCATTCTAGGCAAAAGAGAAACAGCAATGAGCAAAGCACACATGCAGTGTTGGGGGAAGATGATAGATGCTATGTGACCTTCTAGATATTTTCTTTTTTTTTAATTGAATTTAATTAACTATTGCTTGATTAAGCATATTTATTGAGCCCTTGCATATGCAAGACTCTGAAGGGAAATAAAATGAATGAATAAATTTAATGAACTTGTAGTCTTATATGGGAAATAGTTATTAGCTGAGTAAAAATGTACTAGGAATGTCGCTGGGGTCTGGGGACACCTTTGTCAGTAAACAAGCAGGGCATGGTACTGGTCTTCAACTAGTGGTAGGAAAGGGAGGCAGGAGTTATTTAAATAATCAGAAAGACATTTAGATTCACTTTAGAATCTAAATTTGAATTAGGAATCTGTGATAAGGTGCTGTGAGAATGTGTAATAGGAAGATCCAATATGGTGGATAGTGAGTGGTGTTCAGGGAAGACCTTGAAGAGGAAGTAATATTTGAGATAATTAAATCTCAGAAGTAATTAACTAGATAAAGAGAAGAGGGAAAACATTATGACCCTCAACCAGAGGGAGCACAACATGTTTGAAAAGTTGAAAAAAAGGCCAGTGTGGCTGGAGTTAGAGAACAAAACACACAAGAGACATTTATTTTGTTCTTCATTGCACTGCAGTCTGGCTTCTACCTTGAATACTTTACTGAAATTATTCCTGGCAAGGTCAACAAGGACCTTCTAGCTGTGCAACCCACTGTATGTTTTTCATTCTTCTTACTACTTGGACTCTTTCCAATACTTACCACTCCTGCCATTAGGCAACTTCTACCTTGATTTTAGAATGTCACACTGACTATCCTGCTTCTTCCATGACTCCTCTCAGGATGGCTTAAGAATGGTGCAGCATACTGTTCTCCTGCATGACTTATGACCCCCCACGCCCCCGGATTCTGGCTGCTGTCAATCTTTCTGTGCTCTGCCTATCCTTATTTAGTCAGGGGTGATGTCATCACGTGTGATGTCTGTCCAACAGGAAAGTGCTGTGCTTGCCTTTAGTTATTACAATGGCTGAAATGGGTCTTCAAGATTTGAGGAATAGTTGTATATCCAAATTTCAGTTAGGGAAAATGTTTTTTTTTCCTATTTTATGTTTCTAATCTAAGTAGACCTTGCTAATCAAAGCTCTAGCTCGATAATACATATATATATATATGTGTGTGTGTATATATACATATATACGTATATATGTATATATATGCTTATATATACGTATATATATACGTATATATACATATTACTTATATATACATAATACTTATATATATAAGTATTCATATATACTTATATATGTATAATATAAGACATATTATACATATATATGTATATATATGTATATATACGTATATATGTGTATATATATATACTTATAATGGACCCAGGGACTGGGCTAGATGCTGTGGAACAAGACACTAAAGTGTTTTGCTGTCATTGTCTCTGGACTCAGCTCACAGGCGCTTTTTTCCAGGAAACCTTTCCTGAACTAGGCACCTTTGTTATGAGGCCTCATAGTACCATATGCTTCCCCCTTGAATACTTTATATTGCATCGTAAACATCAGTTTATTTTTAAATCTTCCTTTCCAGATTGTGAGCCCCTTGTTTACAAATCCACATTGCCTAATCCAGTGCCTGGTGCAGAGCAGGTACCTAATACACACATGTACACACATTCGTCTATTCTCATTATTCACAAATTCTGCATTTGAAAAGTTGCCTATTTGCTAAAATGTATTTGTAATACCAGAATGAATAATTGTTATACTTTCACAGTCATTAACAGACGTGCAGAGTGGCAGAAAATATGAGCCACTGATATGCACACTCTCAGCTGAGGGTGGCCAAGGAGACATTCTGCCTTCTTCTTTCGGGTCTCACACTGTAAACCAGTGTCCTTTTTACAGTCATTGGAGGTAGAAGCTTCGATATATGAATTTAGGAAGGGACATAATTCAGTTCATAGCAGATAGCAATGTTGTAAGGTACAGAAGGGAACAACTTGGAATTCTCTGTTATCAGGTACTTGAAGTGGTATAGTGCTATTGGAAGGTGAAATTGGATTAATTAGAAATGTATATTATATACTCTAAGGAATCTACTAAAAGTTTAAAATAATAAATATAATTGCTATGGTAAGATAGGAGATAAAATAGACTCATATAAAATGCTCAATTACAATGAGAAAGGCAGAAAGAGAAAGGTAACAAAGAATAACAATTCCAGGATAGGATACTTACAAACATGATAGATATTAAACCAATTATTTCAATAATCACTTTAAATCTGAATAGTCTAATTACACTAATAAAAAGACATATTATCATAGTGGATAAAAAAAATTAAGACCCAACTATATGTTGCCTACTTGAATTCCATTTTAAATGTAAAAACTCACATTAAAAGTAAAAGGAAGCAGAAAATGTATCATGCCAACACTCATGCTACATCTATGGCAGATGTAAAAGAAGTGAAGTCAGATTTATATGCTGTTGCTTTTAGAATCTGAAAATCCAAAGACAATCAAGCATTCATCAAAACTCTGACACTGAAAGGAGTAGAATAATTGCCAGTTTTAGCATTAATTAACAGTTTGGGAGATGGTAATTTCTTAGATGCACTTAAAAACCAAACATCAAAATATGTTAGATTAATTCTTCAGAGAGTGGCTGACAATTTATGTTCAGTCGTACTTTAGATCACATTTATCATAAAGGGAAGAATAAAAGAAGAATAATATGACAAGCATGTAAAAAAAAGTCCTAAATTTGACTGCTTAATTTGCTCCTTCTTTTACTTTTTTAAAGGTGGCTACATTCTTTGTGAAGCCCTATCCCTTAGAATTAATGACTTCTTTTGGATATTAAAAGTAAAGTCACTCTATATCATAAGTAATCCCAAGAGGTTTATTCTGATTCTCAGAGAAGCGTATTTGGTGAACATCCTAATCGCTGACATGGTGTTCTTTTGTTGACACTCTGATTATTATTTCAGAATGCCACCCACAAATTATTCTTCTCTTTGTCTTGTCAGGATATGATGTGGAAAATATGAAAGGTTGCTAAGTGCTTTTGTGGAAATAACAAGGCAAAATACACTATTAAATTTTTTTCCATATTAAAAAAAAGAGCACATCCTATCTCTCCGTTTATAATCTTACAACGCATGTCTTGCTAAAATATATTTTACTGAAATGACTCCTCTTAGAGGAAGTAACACACATATTGCCACATTGACTTTAATACACACATAATTTATTTGAAATGACATTTTAAGGATTTAGAATATTCGTTATATGTCAGACTAAATTTTGAAAAACTGGTTAATCATGCTGTGAGTACATTGGGTCACGTAATTGCAACTTGAGTTTAGAGAAAGGTTGACTCCTTGTATACATTTTTCATTGGTATTAGCCTGATATGGTCCATAAGAACATTAAATAAAATTTTAGGTGTACAACATATTTTGTGATTTTCCTATACATGCATTGTTAATACAAAAGGGTTCAGAAAACATTCCTGAATCCTTGGGGTCTGTAAGTAAATAACTATGATTGCACCAAGAAATTTAGCCTGTCTTACTGTAGGCTTTCTCATCCCTAGAGTGGAGGTAATATACTGAACAGGTTCCTTTCCCATCTGGCAGAACTATTTGGTGGTGAAATAAGCATATAAATATAAGTGTGTGTTGTGGGTGGTTTGAGAACAGTGAAATATGTTATTGAAGTTATCCTTATTGCTAGAGATTACCTTAATCCTAGCCTCTTTCAGTGTCTTGTTGACCAAGCAGTCATAGGTAAATATTGCCTGCCTTCTGAAAGTCCAACAATAATCAGGGGAATTTTTCTTCATTTCCCTGTTTTAGGGAAAATATAAGCAAGTACACAGGTTGGAATCCTGCATGGCACTCTTTATCCAAATGTGTACTTTCAGGTTTCCACAGGCAGCTTTGTTTCACTTCATTTCTTGGGTAACAGACCTATATCTACACTGTAAAATATTCCAGGGTCTCAAGAGCCAAAACTATTATATGAAAGCAATGTATTATTCAATTGGTGATTTTATGAGAGAGCAGCCTCTGTATATTTACAAACATGGACGAAGGTTAAAAGCAAGTGAAAAGGGAACCACAAGTCTACAGGCAATCAAGGTTTGCACCAATAAGGAATTGGCAATCTCACCTGAGGTTGGACTGGAGTTAAAGGTTGCTAACTCTATTATGAGAATTTGGTGTTACTGTCCTATCTTCTATTTGAGGCTTGAACATTTTAGTTGTAAGAAAACAGTTACTTAGCTCCCAGAACTCTTTAACCTTGCCGTTTGTTTAATCATTAATTTATGAAAGAGTACCACAGTTTTTACTTCCTAGGATTCCAAGGAGTGTCAATTGGAGCATATGCTTCATCCTTCCAGACAAGCAAAACCAATGTTTTAGTATGTTTTATATTTAATTTTGCCTTGAAAAGTAAATCACACATACAAGAAATACTTTGGACCTGTTTGTAGTACCAACAAGTAAAGAAGTTTCTCAAAAAAAAAAAAAAAATGATGGGGCGTGTCAAGGGGACACAGGCATCAACCTAATGGCCAAAGTTGGAACAATTTAAGTGACAAAATGGAGAATATATTCTTGAGTTATAACCCAAAGTATATAATAAATATACATATGTCCATACTGATACAAATAAATGATAATAAATAAATAAATGGGGAAGAAGTTACAGAAGAATTCCAAATAATATATGTAGTTATTTTGGTTTATAGAAGGTAAAGTTTAATCCACCCACCCCATCCCATAATCACTGAGGGCTAGATTCAGTGACTCAATTGCATAGAATAGATTAAGGAAAGAAAAAAAATAGTAATGCTGGAGTGGGAATGTTGCAAAAACTACCTTAAATAAGTGATGAAAGTTAATATCTCCAGGGATGTCATGTGAATATCATGTACCCCTGATATGATGTGATGAGAAAAGCATTTCATCTCTCTGGTATTCTTTCCCCATACCCATAAATTCACTCTAATTGTAAGAAAGACATCAGACAAACTCAGATTGGGGGGTTCTTATGGGATAGCTGGCCGATACACTTCAAGGTTCTCCAGGTCATGAAAAACAGGGAAAGATTGTGTCACTGTCACAGACAAGAGAAAATGGGATACACAACAACTAAATGCATTGTGATGTCCTGGCTTGGGTCCTGGAACAAAAAATGACATTTATGGAAAAACAACTTAGAGTTTAGTTAATAATAACAAACTGTAGAGTATTGAATGGTGACCATTTCCTAAGGTGTGTCCATGTCCAATCCCTGGAATTTGTGAATGTTACCTTATTTGGGGAAATAAAAAATTATCTTTATAGATGTAATTATGTTAATTTAAAGATCTTGAGATAAGCAGATCATTCGGTTATCTAAGACACCCTAAATCCAGTGACAAGTGTCCTTATAAGAGAAACACAGAGAGACATACACAGAAGGAGAAGCAATGTGATCAGGGAGGCAGAGCTTGGAGACTAGAGTCATATAAACCAAGAAATGCCATCAACGACCAGAAGGTGGAAGAAGCAAAGAGTAGGATCTCCCCTAAAGTGTTTAGAGGGAGTGTGGTCCTTGAGTACCTTGATTTTGGACTTCTGGGCTCCAAAACTGTCAGAGAATAAATGTGTGTTGTTTTAAGCTACCCAAGTTGTGATAATTTGTGATAGCAGTCTTGGGAAAGTAATAAATGTACCAATTCCTTGTTTTGAGTAATATGCCATGGTACTGTGACTGCTAATCTTAGGGGAAACTGTAGGAGGTGTATACAGGATCTCTCTGTACTAGTTTTGCAAATTTTTTATAAATCTGAAATTATTCCAAAGTAAAAAGCTTATAAAAAGGAACACAATTCAACTCAAAGAAAGGTATAGATTTTACTTCTACTTTATTATGAATCAGACTTACTATTTCTTTGAATAATATGACTACTATGCCATTAAATATCTTACAAACACACACACACACACACACATACGTACAAAACAAACAAATGAAAACAACAAGCCTCTCTAGGAAATAAATATTTCAAATGAGAAACATTGGTATGCAAAAGTCAGGTCTGAAATAAATTCAAATATTTGGATTTCGTTGTGCTTAAGATCTGGGGTACTTTTCCTATGGTTTGTAGTTAAGGTGGGTTGTCCTAACCAGTGCTATCAGTGACACTTATAGAAAGTGTGGCTTGTCCTTCTGTAGAATATAAACACTATCTTGTTTCCTGAATTTTAAGTTTACCTCAGTGAAAACCAGTTAGGATTTAACCACTGATCCAAATCAATTAGTTTCCTTATGTCTTCCTGATTTTAACTAAATGTACATGACTCAAACTTCTCAAGGAAAACAACACAGTTTATACAAGTTTCTTTATTTTAATATGAAAAAATGTGGATATGCTCATAATGGTCATCTACTATATAAAAACAAGAACCATTTAGACATTACCAACCAGACTGAAGAATGTCCTGTAAAACTAGGATTTGTCTTTAATTGTGTGAATGACGGAAGGCAGAACTTGAGGATTATTGTAGTATTTAGAAAGGAAGTGATGGCTTTAGGTCTGGCCATTAGTCGTCCATAAAGAAAACGGATCATTCACTTTCTTCGTGTGTGAAACTTCTAGAATGGCAGAAATGAAGGGGTCAGTTAATACTTAGAAACAAGTATGTCATACTCAGGGAAAAGAGAGAATCTATTTTTTGATAGCATATTTGTAACTATAAATACCACAGATAACCTTGCAGCTGTTTTTTAGCTATCATTAGTACTTCACTGATTTTTATGAAACTTCTATGGGTCAATGATGCTTTCAGTGCTGCGTACTGCTGTGATCAGGATGAAGTATGAAAGACGATATAGAAAATGCAACATAACAAATTTTTCCTAATGGAAGGACTTTGGGTACCTAAAGTAATCAATTTGTATCTACTAAAAATGCCCAGAAAGTGCTATTAGAATTTTTTTTATATGGGAAATTAAGATATTCCAGGCCATAAGTTTTTAGAATAATAGATATGTTTCTTTTTAATTTAAATAATTATAAAGCAATGCTGTTATTGAAGAAAGCCAGATAACACCAGGATTCATGCTCAATATTTCTTTTGTTTGTTTCTTAGTTCAGAAAACGCATACCAAGTCCTTTAAATGACAAATCTCCTTAATTTATTATTTGTGAGACTACTAATTTTTAAATCTATAGAATGTCTGGTTCTTGTGTAGGTACATTTGGTAAAAGTACGCTTATTTTCAAATATAAAGCCCCTAGTTTAGCTTTAAGTTAACAGTAGACTCTCAGATTGATAAAAACATCAACAAAGATGCCATTATAAAGTGATTTAGGCTGATAAGGAAAAAATAAGCCATGTCTGTTATTTTAGTAATAAACCTTTGAAGTGTATATGCTAAACCCATGGCTAAAAAAAAAAAAAAAAAAGTTCTCTCATGAAATATGAAACTAAATAAAACTTACTGGTGATTTTTCTTCTCGCTTTCCCCATAAGGCCACTTATTGTCAATCAGTGACACTTACTGAATGCCCACTGTTCTCTGAACACCTCCATTGAGACCTATGCTGGAATGACCCGAAGAAAGAGTATACCAGCAGTTTTGCCTTCAGGGTGTCTAAATTCTTATTATCTATCTATCTATCTATCTATCTATCTATCTATCTATCTATCTATCTATCTATGCATTTTTGCCAAAGGTTTCATTATTTATGTAATGCCCATTCTAACATCCTCTTAATCTTTCCAGCAATTGAGACCAGGCTTTCTCAGCTTTAGTACTATTGACATTCTGGACTGGATAATTCTTTGTTGGGGGGAAACTCTCTTGAGCATTACAGGATGAGGTAGTGTAATGGTTAATTTTGTGTGTCAACTCAGCTGGGCCATGATGCCCGGATATTTGGTCCAATATTATTCTTGATGTTTTTATGAATGTGTTTTTGGATGAATTTAATATTTAAATCAGTGGACTTTAAGTAAAGCAGATTGTCCTTCATAAGGTGGGTGAGCCCTCAATCAAGCCCTTCAAAGTCTGAATATTATAAAGAATGACCTCCCCTGAGCAAGAAGGAATTCTTCCAGTGATTGCCTCTGGACTTGAACTGCAACTCTTCTCTGCGTCTCCAGACTGCCAGGCTAATCGGTCAGATTTGAGACTTACCAAGCCTCCACAATCGTGTGGACCAATTTCCTAAAGTAAATCTCTCTTTTTCTATATGTGTATGCGTATCCTGTCATATACGGTTCTGTTTCTCTGCAGAACACTGAAAAATACAGAATTTGTTAACAAGAAATGGGGTGCTGCTGTAACAAATACCTAAAAAATTGGAAGTGGGTGTTGGGTACAGGTTGTAAGAGTTTTCAGGTGCACATTAGAAAAAGTAGATTGTATTTAAGAGATTGTTGGTAGATATTAAGGGTGCTTCTGATGAGACCTCAGATGGAAGGAGGAGCATTTTATTGGACATTAGAGGAAACATGAGCCTTGTTATAAAGTGGCAAAGAACTTAATCGTTTTCAAATGTTTCACGGAAGGTAGAATTTTTAAATGATGGACTTTGATATTTAGCTGAAGAGATGTCTAAGTAATAGGTAATCTGATAACTCTAGCCTTACAATCTAATGATTGAATTTGCCCCGAAAAGTTTTGGACTTGGTTAGGACTCCTGACCACTTCTTTCTTATTTCTCCCCTTTGGAATGAGAATGTCTAGCCTATACTTGTTCCACTGTTATATTTTGAAAACATATTACTTGTCTAATTAACAGGATAATAGCTGGAGAGGAATTTCTGCCTCAGGATGAATTATATTTCAAGTCCTACCCATACTTGATTTAGATGATGTTTAGATGAAATTGGGGACTTAGAGTTGATGCTGGAATGGGATAAGACTTTTGAGCTGTTAGGATAGGGGTGAATACATGTTGATGATAAGAAGGACATGGATTCTGGGGGTCCAGAGCATAGAGTACTGTGGACAGAATTGTGTTCCCTCCAAATTCATACATTGAAGCCCTACCTCAGCATGTGACTGTATTTGGAGAGCACCTTTAAAGAGGTAATGAAGTTAAAATGAGGTTATTTTGATGGGCCCTTATCCAATCTGACTGGTATCCTTATAAGTAGAGATTAGAACACACAGAAAGACAGTGGGGATATATACACACAGAGAATAGGCCATGTGACAACACAGCAATAAAACAAAAACAAACAAACAAACAAACAAACAACCATCAGCTAAAGCTAAAGGGAGAGGCTGCAGGAAATACTAAACCCTGGTGGTTCATTGATCTTGGACTTCCAGCCTCCAGGGATGTGAGAAAATAAGTTTCTGTTCTTTAAACTAGCCAGTCAGTGGTATTTTGTTAAGGCAGTTCTAAGAAACTAACATGGCCATCATCTCTGGCGTCTTCCCACTAGATTTTAACAGCATCACTCTCCTCATTCCCCATCTCCACCCCTTAGTCACGACAAATAAAAAATATTTTTAGAAATTCCAAAATATTTGTGGGGGGGGGACAAAATCATCATGGGTGAAGAACCACTGCTCTAACCATAAACAACAACCCAAAATGATAATATAGATTACTCCTCTTTGAAACTCTGATTTGGCACTGGGAACACCATCCTCCATATGTCTCTTCTAAACCCTGTCACTGCTCCTTGAAATGGTTAAATATAGTTACTCCCTAAGGGTCTTTCTGTTGCCTTAATTTCACTTTTTCTATATTTTTCCTTAATATTCTTAGCCATGTTTAAACCTCTACCTCTAAATAAATTGCTGAAGTTCATATATAATCTCTTGGCCTGGCCTCTTTCCTGATTCCCAAATGTGAATTCTCACCTACTAATTTTTTAAACAGTTCTCCTTGAAATCTCCACTTGAATATTCTACCACTATTCCAACTCGGTATATCTAACATGGAAGAATACATGACTTCCTCCAAATTGTCCCATCTGTATTCCCTATTCAGTTATACAGTTCACTTCTGTTCAATTCAAAAACTATTTTTGAGTATCTCAGGATTTTGTGGTTTAGTACAGAAGAAAAGTCACTCAAACAGATGTAATGTAATATGATAAGCACCATGATAAAATATGTGCAGAGACTTCTATGGCTGTTCAGAGAAGGAACCTCTTATACAGCCTGGGATGTCAGGAAAAGCTTCCTAGAGGAAGTGAGGCATGAGCTGCATCTGAAAATAGAAGCCCACATTAGATAAGGAAGAGGAGATATAAAGTTATTTTAGGCTGGTAAAATAGTACATACAGTAACAACAGGTTGGGGGGAGACAGAAAATATCTAATTTTTTTTCTAATTTAAACCAGTCAAATGTGAATATGTCCTGCATATCATCAGTCTGCAACAATAGTCATTAATAATACTTGGACGTAAGGAAATTTTATCACCATTAAACTCTACTAGCTAGTTAAACAACACTCAGCTCCAAGAAGTTTCAATCTTCATGTTAGGAGAGAAAGCAGACTCCCTTCAGCTTGCCAGCGTTTTAAAAGGCCCATTTCTCTGCAACTCTTAAGGGGCCTTTGGTTAAGTTGTTGTTGTTTTTCTTTTAAAATAAAATAACTTGGGCATTACCTTAGAAATTGAGAGGCTGAGATCCCATTATTTTCCAATTCTTTTTTTGGGAGGTAAGGATCAATTTTTTTACTGGGGTATGTGTGGTATCAGTTGGGGCTAGAGTTAGCTACCTGATGAATTTGTGTTCACTATTTAAGTACTGATGGTAACTTGATATTTCTTATAGGTGTATCTGAACTGAAGAACTTTATATTATTGAGAAAACATAATCTAAAGCAAGCATTTTCATAAATGCCGTCTTTAAATTTTTTTCTATCAATGTGCATTTCATTTGTTTTTAAGAATAGACATTGGCTCATAAGGGAAAGGACAAAGAGAAGAATGGGTCAATTCTCAAGTCATGAATCGTGACAAGTGAAATTATATAGAGAAAGGAAATCAATCCCAACAAATGAAAAAGGGCAATGGAGGAGTTGAAATAAATGAATCATTATCCACAAGAATTCAATTTCTCCACATTTGGGAGCTCAAATCTGAAAAACCTTCTTGATGCACTATTGATAATGAAATATTATCAACTGAGTTCTAACCAACTTCAGAGATAATGACCCATTACTGTGCAGGGTATGTGCTTTGCTTTGCTGGGAGAGAATTTGAAAAGTTCCAAGGGAAAACCTCTTTTCATAATTTTATTTTGTCTTCTCACTTATGGTCACGGAACTCTGAAATTAGGTAAAGTTCAGATGGATTTGTAAATTTTATTTAGATGTATTGAACATCAAACTGTGCACAGTAATAATACAACTCTGATTTGAATTAAGAGATTGCACTGGAGTCTAGCATTGCCTCTGATGAGGTGTACTGCCTTGGAGACATACTCGTCTTCTTGGCTCCTCTTTTCTCTTCCAAACACGGAGGCTGTAGGTCAGCTTCTCTTTCAAATTCATTTCAACTAAAATTGTATGAGGCAGGAAAGGATGCTGTTAATTTCTCTGTTGACTACATGAGAGAATGTTCACATTTCCTTAAAAAATGTAATATCTTAATTTTAAACTGCTCCTTATTAGAAATTATAGGGGAAATTAAATAAAAAAGGAGGACCCAGAAACCTTACCGAAAGTGACTATTAGGGTAAAATTTACCCCAGCTTTTGAAAATTTAAACAGAATTAAAAGATTTATGTTTTGTAATATAACTTATCTATCTGTATAAATCAGGTTTCTCTGGAGAAACAGACCAAATAGGATGTGTGTATATACATATATACACATATATATGTATATACACACACACACACATATATATACATATATACACATACATATATATTTTTTCTATATGTGCGCGTATATGTATGTATATATACATATGCATGTATATATACATGTAATATGTATATACAGATGTATATACATATATGTGTATATATGTATATATCTATGTGTGTATATATGTGTATATGTATACATATATATATATATATATATATATATATATATATATATACATACACACATGGAGGGTGCCAAATATATATACATGTTTTAAGAAAGGAAAAAAAAACTGTATTAAAATTGTAATACAACGAATGACACTAGCATTAATTTGATTAATGCTATCTTTTGAGAAAACACCATACAACACAATACTATATAATTCAACTAAACTTCGAAAAGTAATACATAGATAACATCTCTTAAAATGTGTATGCACTATTTTGGCACCCCTGGTATATATTAATATATTCACTAATTATAGTGATAATACATCAAGGGATTTATATAAGGAATTGGCTCACATGATTATGGAGGCTGACAAGTCCCACAATTTGCAGGGCAAGTTAGCAAGCTGGAGAATCAGGAGAGTCGATGGTGCAGCTGCAGTCTGAATGTTGGCAGCCTGGAGACTTAGGAAGATTGATGTTTAGTGAGAACCCATAGTTAGGAAAAGCCTGATGTCCCAGTTTGAATGTCATTAGGCAGGAGAATTCTCTCTTATTCCCGCAACGGTCCACTTTTCATTCTATTCAGGCCTTCAACTGATTGGATGAGGCCCACCCTCACTTTGGAGAGCAATCTGCTTTATTCTTTCTACCAATTCAAGTGTTAATCTCATTCAAACGCACCCTGTCAGAAATACCCAGAATAATGTTTAATCAAATATCTGGGTACCCCATGGCCCATTTAGTTAACACACAAAAAATTAACTATTGTACTATCTAAAGAGTCATAGCTGTTGCATTTTTTGTTCTCATTTTATTTTATAGTGTATGTGGTTTAAATCTGACAGAGGTTAACATGCTATTTTTTAGATTCTTCTGGAATGTAGAGTAGGCACCTTACCATCTGAAATGCCTAATGCCATTATGCGTATGTGTTCTCAGTTAAGTTAGTTAATGAGATCCTATTTTCTTAGAAGGATTTATGTTCCGTGGAGGAATGCAATATGTTCTCTGAGAAATTATTTGCTTACCCTGTGTTTTCACCCATTACTATGATTGTGATACAGAAGGAACTGTAGAAATTGAGTTGTAGGGTCATGTCTAAGCAACAGCAAATATTTCAGCTAGGAATAAAATGGTGCATTATCCCAGAGATGAGAGGCCCTTCATTGCAGATTTTTAAGTGACTATTTCAATTCAGAATAAAAGTGAGGCAGGATCAGTCGGGCACCAAAGTGAAAGAGTTAAGAGAGAAAGGAAATAGGAAAGGAGTAGAAATAAAAAGGAATGAAGTAAAAAATTAAGAGTCTACTTGTCTGTGTAAAATGTTGTTAATGTTTCTCTTTAAAGCAAGGTTTAATTCTCTGTGTTGGGGCACAGACTGTTTCACAGTCAGTGCTTTGGTCACCTCAAGTCTGACTCCTAAGGGTTAAAGGTGATTTTTCTGAACGATCTTTTTTTCTCTTTATCCTGCCCCCCTTCTAGATAGTAGTAAACCAGGCCGAATCACTGAAAGTGTGCAAGCAATCTCTCAGGGAGAAGAGAGAAGCAAGTTATTTACCTGGTGTGACTTACACTGTGCTCCTTGGGTGGCCTTTTAAATATTAGATTCTAAGGTTGTATATATACCAAAATGGATTCATCACTATGGAGAATGTCGAAGTAAGCTAACTGCAAAAAGAAAATGACTGTAGAGGGTATGTTCAGTTTTGCATTAAATATGTGTCAAATTCCATAGTAGATACTTGTGATTAAAAAGTTATTCTAATAACTAAATACAATTATTATGCTTTTAGCTCTTCTCAGATTGTAAAATGTATCAGATATTTTTGAGAACATAATACTGAAAAGAATGAGTGCATAAAAGCTCATGGGAAGATTGAAAGCACCTACTAGAATGTACCAAGTGCCTTACAATTGCTAAATATTACAGATATGCTTAGTACATTGTGCTGCCAAGCTCTGTTGTACTGACAGAGGGATGACTTTCACACTGACCTCTATGTAATGTATATGGGGATTGCATAAACAAACAATATATAATACCTAACATTTCCCACCTCACATTATTTTAGTTAAAAGACTCCTGAAGACAGTTTTACTACTTTGTTGTTTTTGTTGTGGTTGTTGTTTAATGTGAAATAACAAACATCTTTGTGATTCTGTATATTTCTAACTCCAATGTATGTGTTAGAGACTTTTTGAGTTTTATAGCTTTAAAAAGTCGTGTCACATTTTATTTTGTTTCATGAGGACCATGTCTTTTCAGGACTGTTTTATTATTTCTTTCTCTGGAGTTTATCATCAAATATTTTCTTTCCTCTTTTGCAAAAAAGTTATATGCTTTCAAATTATCACTAACACTATCTTGTTGCTTCATCATACAATTGATTAAAGCAAACCCATAGTCTTTTTTTGAAATTTTCCTTCTAGGAATCCTCTGATTCTGCTGACATATGGATGGCCTGAATCGTACGGCACCTAAATCAGGTCCACTGTGTCTGGTATCTCATGTATCTTTCTGCCTTGGATATTTTTTTTTTTCTATATTCTTGGAATAAACCATTAAGTAAATTATTTTTTTTACCAAAAAATATTTGGAAGATAATTGTGTGTTAAACATACAATAATGCTTTTTCCTAACCATTGATCTACAATAATATTTTTGCTACATGTTGTTTGCTAGATTGAAAAATTTATATCATTCCTCATTGCAGATGCCAATTTGATTTTCATTTTGTCAGTATCCCTTTTTCACCCCCTGAAAACTTTTGTTCTGGTACCGAATTAAAGACCACTTTGGCTGCAGTGTAGAGAATGGACTGGGCGGAGCCAAAAAGGTACCTGAGAAAGCAGCTACAAGGTAGATTAGATGAAAGGTTGTGTTGGTTTGAGCTTAAGGACTCATGGAAATGGAGAGAAGGAGATGGATTCTGGAAGGATTTAGAATCTGCTGTTGGACTGGATATGGAAAGCTAGGGAAAGATGGTGTAAAGTACTAAGGTTTTTGGTCTTAAGGAACTGTATAAATGGTGGTGCTGGTATCTGAAATTAAAGGGTGGGCTAGAAGAGGAATGGGTACATGCAAAAATATCATGGTTTAGTTCTGAATGTGTTAAAGTTTACTTGAGACACCTAAGAGGTGATTTCAAATTGGATTTATGGGTTTGAAGTGAAGTCTAGACTGAAGATATAAATTTATGAGTTATTTGCTTTTAGGTAGGAATTGAAATTGTGAATGTATAAGAGATTTTCTAGAGGACACAGAGATTAGAAAAAGAAAAACAGATCCAAGGGCCTGAGGAATTACACTACTTAAATTCTGTTAAAAGGGGAATGGGTCTCAACAGGGGGCAGATAAAGAGGAGAGGTCAGATAAATTGGAGGAAAAGCAGGCACAGGTTTGCACACAGAAGCAAAGAACTTGCTTCAGAATGAAAGAAGGGTCAATAGCATGTAATCTTTCTAAAAGGACAAGTAGCATGAGAATTAATATATCTATGTTCTGTAGTGATATTATTGAAAGCTTATTTGTTAAAGTGACAGTCGCTGCAGCCAATTGTGGTATGGTTGAGGAGTGAGTGGGAAGGAAATAGAGACTAACATTAAAAACTAGCCAAACTAATTTGGTTGTAGAGAGTAAGGTTGGTGGTTAGGAGGGAACAAATAGTAGAGTGAGGATCTTTTTATTTTGTCTATCTATCTATCTATCTATCTATCTATCTATCTATCTATCTATCTATCATCTATCTATCTATCTATCTATCATCTATCTATCTATCTATCTATCTATCTATCTATCTATCTATCATCTATCTATCATCTGTCTGTCTATCTATTTATCATATATTTGTTTTTAATGGAATAGACTTGAGGGTGATTAAAAGCAATGGGTAAATATCTAGTTAAAAGAACAGGTTGTTGTAAAAGAGAGAAGGAATAATATATATAGCAGGGGTCAGCAAACTTTTTCTATGAATATTTTAGTCTTTGCAATCTATATGTTCTCTGCCACAACTATCCAGTCTGCCACTTCAGTACTAAAGCAACCACAGACACTATATAAATGAATGAACATACCTGGATTTTCTAATAAAACTTTATATATAGACACAAAGTTGAATTTTATTTAATTTTCATGTTATGAAATACCATTCTTTTTTTGAAAAATTTTTCAATCATTTAAAACATCATTCTTAGCTTTGGGCCACACAAAAACAGGTGAAGACTTATCCCCTTGTCTTTAGGGTGTCAGACTCCCGAGGAAGTGAGTAAGACCAGGATTTTCTAAAAAGAGGTAAGAAGGTTCAAATTCTGGCTTTACCACTAAGTAGCTCTGTGACCTTAGGAAAGTCACTTAGCTGTTTTGGGCCTAGTTTTCCCATGTGGATAATAAGTAGCTACCTCATAGCATCATAATGAGAAATAATTGGGCTAATACATGTAATATGCTTTGTGCAAGGCCTAGCCCACCATTTAGTATCATATAATAGGTTAAACTTTCCTTCAATGCAGATACAATTACAAATATTTATGAACTTAGGCATATTTGATACGCCCCAAAAAAGTTTACTATGAAAACTTTCATAGTAAAACCAAAGACTGTCTATCTCCTGACTGATCATTAGCTGTTGAGTTAAAGGTAGGGAAAGGGAATTTTGTTAAAAAGTATAATAAATGAATTTCAAGCAATGAATGTGAGGATTTTATGAGAAAAAATATAAGTATGTTTATAGATAATTACATATTCATAGAGGAATTATAAATTGAGTATTATTTTGTTTACACAGTCAATCCTTTAGAGCAGGGATCAACAAACAAAAGGACCCTTGCCCCATTCTTATGCCGACAAAGAATGGTTTTTACATTTTTAAAGATTTATAAATAGAAAAAAAAAGAAAGAAGAATAATATAGGACAGAATGTATGTGACCCACATGCTTAAAATATTTACTATCTGACCTTTCACAGAAAAATTATGCTGATCCTTGTTCGAGTTTAGATTCTTCAGCTTTGACTAATCTCCTGAGTCTAACCTATTCTCACTTTAGGTCAATTTCTATGTGTCGTCAGTGGAAGTTCTCAGTTTATTATAAGAGAAGCAACACATATTTACTTACTAATTCACAATATTTACAAATAAAATTGTAATAAAAATGTAGAAAAACCTTAGGCAATGTTGGTTAGTGTTAAATGTCTTGCTTTCTAACCATTTTTAATGATTGGATAATTTTTCATAGCTAGTCCTTTTTTACATAAACTATCAACATATGACTGCAAATACATATATATATATATATATGTATATATATATATATTTCTAAAAGAACTGAATGCTTATTACTTAATGAATGTTGGTAATATAAATTTATTGGCAGCAATTTATATAAATTCTTTTAGTTCTTGTCTTTTTTGTTTTTTGCAACAATTTTCCTCCTTTTGTTTTCTCAATAATTCCCAGGGCCAAGGGAAATAGAATATTACATTGTGTCTTAGTCATTTTTTAAAAACAATTTCTTCTAGAACAAAACTACTGACAGTTAATAAATAGTACTTTGGGCTTTATATGCACAAATGTTTTTTCTCTATGTGGAGTTATATGTATCATTGAAAAAACAAAATGAAAATGTGAACAACCTCAACAAATACAAAAGTATATCTGGGAGATTGATTTTATAGCTTTAATCATTTTTATTTGTATCACTGTATACTTACTCTCTTTAGTTCTTTCATTTTCAAATCTCCTTGAAAATTCTAGTAAATATATATCCTTAGATTCTTTTATAAAGATGAAAATTTGCAGGTAGTAGTGGTGGCGCTCTACAATCATAAATAGATACATAGATAATATCATGGAGATAGTAAAACTAATGGCTTTGGACTACCTGCCAACTTTTAGATTGTGAGAGACAAACTTCTATCTTCTTAGAGTCATTTAGTTTTCAGTCTCTTTATTGTGGAGTTAACCCTCACTCTAATGCTCACTGTTCCAACCATACTTGCAATCCCATAATCTTTCTCTTTTCTTGGAAAATACAGGTTAGGTCTCACTAAGATACTCCTGACCCATTTGAAAGGTTGCAGAAGCATTGCCAGGGTTATAGTCGTTGTTTGGATAATTTCTTTGAGTGAGAGTGACTTGAGGTTTATGTTAGAAACTGGGAAAAATTGAATCCTGAATGCAAAAATCACTTTTTTATTGTATACCTATATGTCATCTTTTCTAACTTGTCCAAAACACATGTACAAAGTGAATATATGTCTCTCACTCTGCATGTCAAGAAATTCCTGAATTTAGAAATTAAGGGTAGGATATCTAGATTTTGTTGCTAAATTATTATTGCCATTTTTTGTATTGTTTTGTGAGCTTCCCTATTTAGTAAGTAGAATTATCTCAAATATTAATGCTAATAATTGATATATTAGTATGATCTGATAGGTTGCCTTAGTCATGTTACTCTCTTCCTGATATCTTTCAGGGTATAACTATCAGAACAAATGGTAAAATGTGCAAGCAGACTTTTGAAAAATCGACCATAATTTGTATTTTGAAGATATTTGTAAGACATTTTTATCAGTACGTTTCTTATTCCTTAATCCCAATTATTATTATATAAATGAAATATAAATGAAAAACACCTGGTAAATAACCCCTTCAACACTCTTAACAGAAAATAGGAATCAGTCTTGACTCTCTTCCTTGTTGAACTTTGAAATTGCTGAAAGCCACTACCATTGACAGACAGAACTATATTTTCTCACTTATTTAAATATTTAGTATTCTTTTCTCATTTTTGAGCACTGTAAACTTTGCATAAAATTTACACAATTTAGTGATCTTTCTTTTTATATTATTGAGATTTGAGAGCCATGGATCAATTTAGATTAGCAAGCTTTCAGTTTTAGGCTGCGAATTTTTGAGAGCAGAAACACTATCAGGTGAATCTTTTTATCTTCAATGGCTGGTACAATGCATATTTTAGAGATGACATGCATTCATTCCTTTATTTATTCAGAAAATAGCTAGTGAATGCACTCTCTATGTCGGGAAATATTCTAGGTAAGAGAATAGTGAACAAACAGACAAATACTGAACACATATCAGTTTAATGATGGGGAAAGAAAATAAGCAAACAAACAAATAAGTATATACAATGTACAAGTGCAATAAGAAAAAATAAAGTTGTTTTAAGCAAGTGACTTTGGTGCAGGGCCAAAACTGGCCTCTCTGAGGAGGTGACATTTGAATAAAGACCTAAAAATATGTATAGGCAAGGAAGAACACTGTAGTGGAATAAAGATGGCTACAAATACTGTGATATTCCTCTCATTGAAAGAGGGAGTCTACTTTTCCGCTACTGAATCTGAGTTGTACTATGACTTGCTTTGACCACTAGTCTGCAGAAGAAGTGATGCTGTGTAAGTTCCACCATCAGGACTTAGAAGACCTGGAGTTTCTCCTTTTGTACTCCTGGAACACTCCCTCTTGTAACCAAGTCACCATATTGTAAGAAGCTCAAGCCACTTGGAGAGACCACATAGAGGAGAAGTAGCTCCAGCAGAGTGTCCAGACACTAGCCAGCACCAGCTGCTAGCAGGTGAATGAGCCAGCTTAGATGTTTCCACTTAGTTGAGCCTCTCGGTGACTGCGTGCCTACCTCATAACGTGTAAAAGAACTGCCCAGTTGAGGCTAATCTACCTGCAGAATCATGAAAGATGATAATATCTTTATTGTTTTATGCCAAGCTTTTGTATCATTTGTTACCCAGCAAAATGTAATGTATCTAAGTCAAACATTTTAAGAAGGTAAAGCAAGTGCAATGGACCCCAGGTTGTATTTGGCACATTTTCTGAACAGTAAGGAGGCCATTGGAATAAAGTGGAGTTATTGAAAGGAAGCATATTAGCACAGGGAGCCAGAAACCAGGTCGTGTGTAGTTGTATATACCAGGGTTCAGCAAACTATGGCCTGTGGACCGAATCTTGTCTGCCACTGTTTTTTGTAAATAAAGGTTTTTATTTATTTATTTATTTAATTGTATTTTATTTTAATTTATTAGTTTCAGACAGACATGCTCATTCATTTATGCATTGTCAATGGCTGTTTTCATGCTACCAAGGCAAATTTAAGTAGTTGCATCAGCAATCATGGGTCCAAAAAGACTGTTATTTACTACCTGGACCTTTTTAGGGAAAAAAAAAAAAAAATTGCTGACCACTGTTACAGATCAAGGTAATCCGTTGCAGTGCTTGAGCAGACAACTGAAATAGATATGGCTTATGTTTTACCAACACCTTTCTGGCTGCTAGGTGGAGAATAAACTAAAGGGGGAAAGACAGAGAGGCAGGAAGACTACTAAAACAGCTATAGTTAAAAGATAACTAAGTAGAATTGGTAGAGTTTGTGAAAATTGGTCAAATGCAAGATGTATTTTGATGGCAGAGTTGAATGGGTTTCCAGATGACTCCAAATAGTTTTTTGACTTCGGTAACGGACAAAAATCAGTCAATAAAAATGTCTGTTGATTAAATTATTTTTGATGTAGTGACTGGGAAAATGAATGGTTTTTGTATAACTTATAGCTCAATTTTACATACTTTTTAATGAGAGGATTTTCCAGTAACAATATATGGAAACTAGTATTTCCATGGAAAGTCTGGGCAAACCAACATTGCTTTTTTATTAGAGTAAAAAACAAAACACATTTTGTTGTCATTGTTGTTGAGTATTCATTTGCGAATGGGGTATTAATTTGTTGAATCATTCACTGAAAATGGTCCGATTGTGTATTAGGATTTGCTACCCTTAGAGCTTCTTGTTATGTCAGCACTCATTTTCTGTGGAAATTATTTCCAGGTCTGGGGGTCCTGTTATGTTACTAGATGAATTGTTTGCTATATTCAGGGGCGATAAGGAAAAGGGGTTCTTCTAAAAGTAACAAGTGAGACTCAATAAGGAATATGCTCCCTGGAACACTGGAGATGACCCGTATTAGCATCACAGAAGAACAAAGCCAGCAAGGGGCTGTGTGTACCTCTGGACCCCATACAGCCCAGGTGTGGAACAATTTAATACAGAAAAACACACACACAAAAAGTACCTCATTTGACAAATCACCTCTTCCTACTGAAAAACACCTTTCTGAGGGATGTATGCTTGTACCTGTCACTTCCAAATCCAGTGACTTAGTTTCAACACCAAAACGTGTGACCTGGCTCCTCTCAGGAAACAGGAATCTTCTGAATACCTAGAACATTTATCATAATTTGAGAAAATACTTTGCTTAGTTAAAGCAACTTGTTTCTGTTCACAGCGAACCCTCCAAAGTTTCCAGCAGGCACTTCCTGCTGGTCGTAAAGTTTGTTCCAGATGAGCCCCCCACTAAAGCGCCTAGACATTGTTGAAAAATGTCCACTCAGCATGCTGCTCTCTAATAGAGCTCTCATCTCTCTCACAGCACGATTAAGTGAGGATTATTTTTATTTTTTTTTTGTCAATGGCTTGTTTGACCACTTTAGAGAGGAGCAGAAATGCAGACAAGAATTGGACAGACAGGAACAGAGTTTTCTGGGGGCAATGCATAATGAGAACATTTTCAGGCGGACAAAGGAGGAAGAGCAGGCAGGCTACCTGGAGGGCACAGGGCTTGGAGAGCTGCGCAGGGCCCAGAGGCCTATGGTTTTCATTAAATGGATTTCTATTGCCTTGAAATTTTGTCACCAAAAACATACAATAAGCACAATTCAATATAGTTTTTGGAATTAAATGAAATGTGAACCTACTGTTGTATAACTGTAGCACAGTTGGGGAAATAAATAGAGTTCAGAGAACTACTGGGCCGCCTTCTGATGACTGTACCTAAACTATTGACCTGTGGGAATAGGGGGCTCCCATCTAGAGAGTGCTGAAGATAAGAGTCACCCCAACTCACTGCCCTCAATGAGAATTCATATCAGATGCAATGATTAAACTCTGACAATTTTTCAAGCTTGGGAATGGCTTCCCTTTGCAGCTGTATGACAGACTTTTGTATTTATGTGCACTTGGTGAGTACTGCGACAGGTTTATTATTTGTTGGCTTTATCCAGCATTGCACAGTAAAAATTGTTTTCAGAGAGTATTCAAAAGTGGAGCTGGCTGTCATAGTAGCAAACCGAATCCATCCACTGATAGGTTTCACTCTCTTGATTGATAACTGGTTCCACGGTTTGGCATTTCAGGAAGAGTGGAAAAAGAACAAGTCTCAGAGGTCATTAATCCTTTGTCTCCCTCACACTCCCCTGGGTAGCTGCTTGTGCCATTATCCACATTTCTTACTGTGATCTCAACAACTCCACAATGGCCCCAAACATCAGTTTGTCACCAGGTGCCCCCTGCACTCACTGTGGTACTCTTATCCTGATAGCTGCCACCACACAGACACTGAAGGGGACACTTCCTCGAATCCCAGGGTGGAGACAGTCCCTTAAATCACATCTTTTGAAATGGAATCTTCCTGACAGTTTTCCACACTCAAATGAGGAACATAGGGAAGTTTCCAGAACCTCTTTTCTTCTGGAAGCAGCACAAGACACAAGAGAGTGTCGTTTGAAGTTGGGGGTCACCTGTACATCTATGAATCGGTTTCCGAAGCCGTTTGATATAATTATTTTTGATGGTCTACCTATTGTGCCACGCGTTAGTATGGAGGAGAGCCATAGCTGTTCATATATTTGATAACAATGAATGCACCTTCTTTGCTGTCAGAGAAAGAGGCTGCTATTTTTTATTGTGGTAAAAAAGCTCAGAGTGTGCTGGATGAAATGTCAGGAGTCATTAAACCAAATCAACCCCCAAAGAAAAGGCAGTCAGTAATTATGGAACCTGATCTCTCTAATTAATCAGAACATGAAACTTGGGGGAATTAAGGTAGCGGGTATGTTTGGGCTAGATATGTGGAAGTCTCCTCAGAGCCTTTTCCTGCTTTGCCTCATTTCAGAGAGGACTCTGGGTCCAGATGGGTTCAAAATCCCTGGGTCTCAGATACTGCTGAGGATTCAGGATACAGTGTTTGTATTGCTTGCAAGGAAACTGGGGGTATTTCCCTGCTGCTGGAAGTGTTAACTTTTGAAGGACATTTACATTAAACACAAATATCCTCCCCATTTGTCCTCTATGGAATAATCTCTTCTAGACAAAACTCCGTGTTTTGTTTTGTTTTCCAAAAAAATCTTCCATTTTCCAATTGGGGAGTAAGTATTCTAAGACGCTCAAATTACTTTCATTTCTATTGAGTGCTGCTTTGTTTATAACATTAGCATGGTTTATCATTTGAGAGAAGCACTTCAATAGTAACATTTTAAATGATATAGAATAGAAAGTGTATAAAAATGTTTATGTCTGTTCCAGTTGATGAGGATGAGTAATGATGGCTTGAGGGATCCTTCCACCATCCTCACGGACTGCTCAGGGAAGGCTTTGGGACTTGGAGATTCAAATAAGATGAAATGCATGAGTCATTAATTATCTCAGTGGCTGACAAGGAGGATTCCAGTTCAGACTGACACTGTTCTCTGCTCTTGTAGCATTCTCTAGTACTTTAAAACTGAAATTTGTATTTTCTATTTGCCTTGTTTTACTATGAACGTGTGTGTGTGTGTTTGTGGGTGTGCATATTTGTTTTCTTTTTGAAATATATATGAAAAGGATACAATCATCCCTCAGTATCCAAGAGGAATTTGTTCCAGGACTTCCCACAGATACCAAAATCTACAGATGTTCAAGTCCTTTATATAAATGGCATAGAACAATGCATACAGCATTTGCAAAAATCCTATGGTAGGCTATCAGATAAAAACATGGATTTTCAAGTACTCTTGATATGCTCTGATTTTGAGAAATCAGCTGCATTAAGGTAAAATTTTTTACATATAATAAAGTCCACCCATTTGAAGTATAGTTGACATGCTTTGGTAAATATATGTAGCCATGTAACCACAAGCTCAGTCATGATATAGAACTTTCTCATCACCCAGAGAATTCACTTGTACTCCTCTGAAGTTAATATTCCCCACCTTGAATGCCTGGGAACAACTGATCTGCTTTTTGCCCCTAAAGTTTGCCTTCTCTAGAATGTCATTGTGGGGACAAAGCCCCAAAAAGCAGTTTCCAGGCTCTCGGCCTCACATAGAAAGGTGCTGGCTCGGGTAGTAAATGGCCATCAACTGTGATCAGATGGCCAGCAGCTGTGGCTAGTTGGCCGTCAGCTGTAACCCGTAGGCCATTGGCCACTAATATAACGGCTGTGGCTATGCTAGCAGAAGGGAATGGGGGCTAGCAAGAAGATGGTGGCTGGCAAGTGCGGACTGCTGTTAGGCTGATTATGTAGATCCTGCTTCCTGTGTCTCCAGCCCAGCCTCCAGCGAGAATATATTGGTTTTACTCCCCTACTTATGGCTCCATGGGTGTTCCTTTTTGGCCTTACCGTGTCCTGCGTTCTTGGGCGGGGAGTGGGAGCTGAGACCCTGCACGACAAATGGTGCAGCGAGCAGGGTCCCCCGCACGACACTCATACACATGGGTCCATATAGTATAATCTTTCTGGTTTCTGTCACTTAACATCTTGCTTTCTAGGTTCACCCATGTTGTTTCATATATCAGTAATTCCTTTTTTTTCCTTTTTTTTCTGTGCGGTATTCAATTGTACAGCTAGATCATAATTGTTAGTTCATTAACCAGTAGATGGACATTTTGGTTGTGTCCAGTTTCTGGCTGTAATGAATAAAATCATTATCATTTCTGTACAGGACTTTATGTGGGTATAATATGCTTGGCTTTTAAACTGGATGTTGGAGGCTGTACTTGACTTATTAGGTCGTTGCCAGATATTACCTGTCACTTGATGGGTAGAGGTTCCTGAATTTAGTTCTCAGGGCTAATGGTTAGCCCGCTTCAGGTCAGAACCTGAAACTCAAGAGTATTCACTCACTGTTATAGGCTGAAGTGTATCCTGACAAATTCACATGTTGAAGTTCTAACTCCAGTACCTCAGAATGGGATTGTATTTAGCAATAGGACCTTCAAAGAGTTAATTAAGGTAAAGTGAGGTCATGTGGATGGGCCCTACTTCAATATGACTGGTGTCTTTATAAGAAGAGAAGATTAGGACAAAAACAATACAGACCAAGGGATAACCGCATGAGAAAACAGAGAAGGCAGCCATCGGCAATTCAAGGAGAGGGAGGCCTCAGAAGAATCAAACTTGATGACATGTCGATCTTGGACTTCTAACGTCCAGACTGTGGGGAAATAAATTTCCATTATTTAAGCCACTCAGTCTATGGTACTTTGTTATGGTAGCCCTAACAACTAATAGACTCACTCATTCATTAAACAATTATTTACAGCAAACATAGATTGTGCCAGACACTGCTCAGGATACTCACGGAGCTTAAATCAGTGGATGAAAAGAAATAATAAAAGTAAGCAAACAAACAAAACAAACAAAAACCCAAGAGAGTAGCAGGTAGCATTGAGAGCTATAATGGAAAGAAAACAGGGTAATGTGACAGCAAGTGATTGGCATGGGTGTTCAGAAGCCTCAGGATGATATTTAAGCTTAGAATTGAGTGATAATAAGGAACCAGACTTGAGCTGATCCAGGTAGTGAGAACCACAAGCACAAAATACTGTAGGAAAATTGATAAAATCAGTATTTATTGAATACCTAGGTTATATTGAGCAGAGTGCCAGACTCTTGCTTTTCGTTAGGACTTTCGTAAATAACTATTTCCACTTTTACAGATGAGGAAACTGAGGCTGGTTTGTGCATTAACTTGCCACCCACATTCTCAAATCCACAGACATATTCACACTCACATGAATGCACACATCAATGTATTTCTATCTAAATATAACTTTGCATATTAGACCAGTGGTCTCTAAACTGGCGAATATATATCTTGAGAGTAAACAAAAGCTTCCCAAGAGGTATTAGACTTGGGTGTCATTCAGGGAAATAATATGCAGATTATAACTTCGTTTTTTTAGTTTTTCCTAAAATTGATCTTGCTGAGAACGTCTGAGAAGAAAGAGTTGATCTTTTCTTTCCTTTCACAGTAGAAAAGCACATCTCTTCCCACATATGAATCTTTCCATGTATGTGACCCAATGATACAAAAACACACTGGGGAAGCTGTGAAGGCAAGATTTGAAATATTGTTGTTGGTGCTGAGAGAGAGCATGGCTTAGATGACTTGGTAAAAACACTTTCATAAGTCAGATAGTTTCCATTTTTTTTGCTCTGAAGGAGAACCTTCTGGATTATTCACAATGGTTGTTTTTAATGATAAATGACTATACAATTTTTAATATATAATTCAGGAGTATTTAAAAAATTGGCATTGCTAAAACCAAACTCCCTCAGTTTCCATTTACTTATTTATGTGAACAAGGTTTTCAGAGTTACATCTGCAAAATTGAAAAGTAGGAATAAAATTGATGCTGAATCCCATCTCATTCTAAGCATTAATATCCACAGATATATGATGCAGTCAAAAAATTCAGCTCCATCCATCTCAAGAGATGCATTTCCAATGAAAATTAACTTTGTTTATTAATTACTAGAACATTAAAAATATGTTTATGTTTCTTTCAGTTGAGTTCTAATAATAATTGTGATGAAAGTCAATTCTAAACAAATTTTAAACACTTGGACACTTATGGCCACATAAAATAAGAATAATAAATTTCAATTTATATTTAGAGCATTGTTTGAAAAAATATAATTGGGTGATCAATGAAAGGCTTTTAAGCATAAGTATGTTACATAAAAATAATATTCTGTGAGAATGAAATTAAGTTTAAAGGAAAAAGAGAGCAATACAAAATTTCTAGCTGTTACAAAAATGCTTACTTTAGAAGTATACATTTTATATGGTGCTTAAATTTCACTGAATGCATTTAAATGAGTAAGTTAACCATTTATTTAAAATCACCTACATTAAAATATGCTGGAAATGAAATCTTTTGCAACTATTTGAATTTAGGATAAATTTTTTAAAAATGCCAAGTCTTTTGTTCAACATGTCAGCACTTGGATCCTAATCTCAGCTCAATCTTGTCAAATTCTACATTAGTCTTAGTAGTAACTTTGTTTATATCAGATACAGCCATCCTTGGTCTATTTAGTTTAGACAGAACCACTCTTTCATCATCCGTCCTTCTCAGAGTCTTAATCCTTTCTACTTCAATAAACTGTCTCCTTGGTGGCTTATAAAGTTATTGCATGTTTTTATGATGCATGAGGCAAAATATAATGCAATGGTTAATAGCTGAGTTAATAGAATACAGACTGTACATCTTCATGGATGCTTTTTGGACAGAAATTAAAAACTAGAATATTTTAATTTCTATGTGTCTCATTTATTTTGTTAATTTTAAAATGAGGATAATCATAGCAACTACTCCATAGCATTGTTGTGAGGATTAAATAAGTTAATATATGTAAAATGCTTAGAGGTGTGCTTATACATGGAGTGATATTTTTCTGAATTTTTACGCATGGCTCGTAGAGATACTCATTACCTGTGAGAGTCAGTAACTATATATACTGTAAAACTCCCTAAAATTAAGTGAATACATATTATCACTTCCCTCAGAACTGCTAATTAGGCCTTGAACATATTTCATGCAAAATAAGTTTAATTCCATATAAAATATCTTTCGTGTACGGTTTTGATTCCATTTTGAGTACACAGTTCATCTACCTTATTTTTCAAACTTAATTTTTTCATAATTAATGGTGTGTTTTCTATAGGAAATTTGAAGGATTTTATGAGTGTGAACTAGTGACTTACGGTTTGTTTGTTTACATTGGACTGAAATAAACTGTCAAATTATCTAGTGATTGAACAGCATTCCTTTTATTTTTCCATAGCTGTTTGATTTTCTAATCTTGCTGAGAAAAAAATGCTTACTTTCCTTGCTTCGTGTGTTCAGAGAGTAAACAGAGCAGTTAGTACACAGAAGTGCAGCTTTAAACCTGTTGGGTGTGACTGGTAACCTCTTACTCTTCCGTAAACATCCCTCAGTTTCTCTGTGGCCCAAATATACTAAATCTATGGCCCTCAGTTAACTTCCCCTCGCCCACTTTTTTGTTTTGTTCTTCCTTTTTTCTTTTTAATCCTTATGGGCTAGCCTGAGTGGTTAAAGATTGAGTCTGCATGCTGGATGTGCCAGGTGCTCTGTCAGCTGACCCAAACACTTGGGTTAAAGGTGAGGAGGTCTCATCATTCATGTGACTTTTCATGCCACAGGCAGAATATGTGGTGCATCAATACTCCTTATCTTCACCACTTACCACTGGTGAAGCAAAGTCATCTAAAATTTTCTGCTTTGTTGATGAACTATTTAAAAAGGGAGCATTATGTGGTAGTTATTCATATCATTGGGTAGTATCCCTTTTACATAAGATGCTAACATGCACCTTTCTCTGAACATCTAATTTAAAGTGGGTAAAGGAAGTAGGACAATTATTAGTACCATAAAATAAGGGAATTAATTATTTGCTCAAGATCCAAAAATTGGTCTGTGGTGGAGGTAGCCTTGAAAGCAAAATACTGTATATTTTTTATACAACATGTTGCCTTATGCCATGTGAATTGATCTATAATGATCCAGTTTTGGTATACTAGGACTTTATTAGAACTAGTTCATTTACTCATTCAAAAGATATTGTTGAGTACCTATGTCTAGGTATTACAACTAACAGATACTAATGGTCTGGGTCTTCCTTTTTTTGAAGTTTAGGAGGGGGAGAAATATGCTCCTGTATCTCACTGACAGTTAATCTAGTGCTAGCTAATGAAAATTTACTTCAAGTAATATACGAAAAGCCTGGATGATCTTTTATGTCTTCTTTCTCCCAAAGATATCTAAAACGTCTGTTACTTTCTCCTGAGCTAACCAGGTCTACTTGTTATTAGGCTATCTGTTGGAGAAACGGATACCACTTAATTAGTTTTATCTTGTAGGTTCCTTTCTTTTAATTTATGTCATTGTCTTAAAGATGTGCAAATGCCCTCTCCACCATATCTTTGAAAGACTATGGTTGTTGCATTTCCTATTCTTATAATGTGAGTTTCTAAAAGCCTAATTTTTGGCATAGCATTATAAACATCTACTGTTTAGCAAGACCTAGTGTTCCAGTCTTCCTCTAATTTTGAAAGTTCTTTTAGTTATGGAACTCCATTTATTTGACGTATATTTAAATATTAAATTATTAATTATTTTTGTATTATCTTATATTTTTTAAAGTATTAGTTTATTTTAATTAAAGTAAAATAGTATTAACTTCAAATATTATTAATTTTAACTTTCTATTATGTTACTATTTAAAATAATATTAACCAATTAAAAGTAGTATTAATTCATTTTCTTAAATTATGTTTCCAATAAAGCCAAGTACTACATGTAGGAATTTTAATTATAAAAGTTTCTTGCAATCCAACATATAAAGAAATTTGAAGACCCCCTTTATTCTTTCCATTTTTTCTAATTCTACTAAGTTTCCCATAAGTACCATCATTAATAAATCCTTATGTTTTCTTTCAAACATTCTACTGATACACAGTGCATATAGATAGATATAGATATAGATAGATAGATATAGATAGATGATAGATAGATAGATGATATAGATAGATATCTATATCATGCTCATCCATACTCATATGGATTTATAGATTTTTAAACACTCTTCCTCCCCCATTTTTATCTTTGGTGTAAAATGTGAACTAGATAAGGACTCTGGTCCTTTTTCATTCTTATTCTGGACATTTATTGGTATCTATTAATCTGGAAACTCAAGTTGTTTTCAGCACTTAGAAATTGTTTTGTATTGTTTCTCTGTTTATTTATACTTCCTATTTGCACTCCTCCCCAAGCCATTTTTAAATTTTTGGATTTTTTTTTTTTTGGAATGTTTCTAACTTTCTCTCTCTTTTTTTTTTTTTAAATTAAAGTTTATTGGGGAGACAATGGTTAGTAAAGTTACATGGGTTTCAATTGTACAATTCTGTAATACATCATCTATATATCTCTGTGTGTTCACCACCCAGAGTCAATTCTCTTTCCATCACCATATATTTGATCCTGTTTACCCTCTTCTACCATCTCCTTCCCCCTTGCCCTCTGATAACCACTATTGTCTAAGTCTATGAGTTTTTGTTTCTTTATTTGTTTGTCTTGTCTAACTTTCTAATACATTCTATACTTGGGCTTTTTGAATAGTTTACTGGAAAAATATTTTGTTTTTTAATATTTCAACTAACTAATGAACTTTTTAATTGAGTACATTTTACTTTTTAGTTCATCTATTAAATTTCTATCTTCAGGTGTTTCTTTTTCATGTATTTACAATTTTCTATAATCTCCTTGTTGTTATTAGTTACACTTTTGGTTGAGTTTGGTGTGTTTTGTTCCTTGGTGTGTTTAGTACTTGCTCAAAAGCTTGTGGATTTTTAATGGTCGGGTCAGCCCACCTAGTCCTTCAAAAAATGCCTGTCCATTAGGCCATTCGGTTCATAGGAATGGGACATGAGTAACTGCAGGTGAGGTGTCAAAGTGCTCTTTGAGGACTAATTGGGATTGATCCCTGATATAACCAACTAGGATACTCTCATTGTCTCGTACAAGGAAGCTGTCTTTCTGCTTTCTCAGAGGCACATGGTCTTCCTAACCACTGATCACCAAAGAAGGTGCCGGGGTGAAATGTGGAGACACTTCTGTTGGAGTTACTATATTAATAACTCCTAATAGATATGTAAGGGCAGTTTTTAATCTGTGTAGTCTTATCTCTGAGCTCCTTGCAAACCACTCCCACATCAATAGCATTTTTTTCTTGATTGCCTTTGTGATTTCTTTCCAGCTGCTGTTTTCTCTCATACTTTCTTCCTTTGGGCATTCGCAGACCTTATTTTCTTTCTTATGTCTTGATTTTTTTTTTCATTTTTGAAAAAAAGAAGATATTTTCTGTTATTTTGTGAGAAGTAAGATAGATGCGATTTGCTCGATTTGATTTCTTTCTTTTTTTTCAGGTTTATTGAGGTATAATTGATAAAATCAGGTATACATAGGATGCCAAGAAATGTATACACATTTTAAGAAAGGAAAGAGCTATATTAAAATTGTAATGCTATATATATATATTGATAACAATAAATGAATACAAGTCACGTGTATACATTTTTTCGCACCTCCGGTATTTAAGGTGTACAATTTGATCATTCTGATTTCTTGATTCAATTGTTTCTTTCTTTTAGATTATGCATTGTTTCTTACCAGAACTGGCTCAGAACAGAGCTGGGAACTAGAAAAAGTTTAGTATTATTTTCTCCACACGGGAGATTCAAAATTTCAAAAATCACTTATACTCAATTCTAAATGACTACTCCAAGTTTAAGCATTTGGTTCCTAGAAGATATAATGTTTTTAAAGGATCCCAAGTCATATCTTAAAGTACTGCATGTGCTTACAAGCTATATGGAAAGTTAGAAGCAAAGATAAAGGGCTGAGAGTTAATGCATAAGGCTGTTGTTATATGTATCAGTGTTAAAGGTGGTGCTTGTGGTTCTCATTTTCAAACTTAGATTTGGTTGTTCTGAACAGGTCCTTTTGCCGTATCTGAAAGGTCTTGAGTTATGTTTACTTGATTAAAGGGGGAAAATATATAATTGTTTTATCACATATCATATTATATCATTTTATTATTAATTACCACCAGATGCTGTTCTGGAAGGCCATGAAAATTTCAGATAGTTAATATTAGTTGAAAATTGATAATTATTCCAAAACCTGGATAAGAATATTTGGCTTAATTTGTGACAAATTCATAGAGAATGAATTAGCTAAGTTACTGAATGATTTTGATATCATAATTGTTTTTCATTTTAGAGTTCCTGAAAATACTGTTTTTATTTTTAGTTAACATTATAGATTGTGCTCAGGATAACTTAGAAATCTGGTAAGACCCCCTAATTTAACAGCAGAGGAAATGAGGTAAAAGAAATAAGCTGAGTTAAGCATGTTCACTCAACTGGCTATTGGCTAAAAACAAAACTCAGGCTCTTCTCTTTCTTTTTATGCTGATATGCTGCCCAGAAGAAAAGTTTTCAGTATATTTGTCTATAATCAGGAGTTATTCTAAAGGAAAGCATAGAAATAGGAAAATAAAAAAAATAATAATTCTCCTTTCCTAATCTCTTTAACAAGCCATAAAAATAGTGTTCCCAGTAACTTGTGTCTGATTTCTCTGGAAAAGAAAAGTGCAGAAAGTTAAACAGAAAATACGCAGTGTAATCCTTGAACAGATTGAATAGTTTCAATAAATATTAAAAAGTAAATAATTTTTTTGCAGGTACAATTTATGTATAATACATTTCTCTTAATGGCCCCTGACTTTCCTAGTATTTCTTAAAAATAGAAACAAAACAACGAGGGTGCTTTTTCATGAAATCAGAAGTCACCTCTCCACTCATAATCAATCACTGCCACATGCTATATACATAGTCTCAAATATAACAATTGCTTTTCAATCAGAAGCTGGAATAATATGCTACCTTGGGACTCTTTCCTCACAAATAGTACTAAATCCCTTAGAAAAATGCTCATGGGGAGCAAAGGTTATGGTGACTTACTAAAATTCATTAGCTTCTTAGTTTAGATACCATATGAATTAATGTGATGACCCAAAGTGTGTGTGTGTGTGTGTGTGTGTGTGTGTGTGTGTGTGTGTCTTTAGGGAGGTAGTACAGGTAGATTTTTAAGCTATAATATCTTTTCTAGTGAATTCATTTGTAATCTACTTTTTGATAATGTAAACAATCTTCCTTGTTAACTCTTTTGCGTCACCTCCATGGTTTCATCTCAATTACGTTATCTTTTTACGAATCCATATACAGAATGAAAACAATTATGGGGAAATAGCAAAATAGTAAGTATTAATAATACTTTCTTTCTTTGGTAACAATAAACACTTACTATGGGTTTGTCTCTGCTCTAGGGTCTGGATTTTAACTTAATTGCCTGTGACCCTAAATTGTAAAGTATGAGTGCATTATATTTTTTGCTTTTAATTTGGAAGATGTCATGTGCATATTCCTGGTAAATTCTTTAAAATACATTTTAAAAAAATCAACTTTTGGAGAAAACTGTGTCTACTTTGATACTAGCATCTAATAGAGTACTACTCCATTGATGAAGATTTTTGTACCATTTCCCCAAGTGAATGAAATATTTTAAAGAGTCGGTCATGGAGCAGGGACTTTATTTTTTTTATCTATTGATAATAAAAAAGTCCTTAGTACCTTTGAACATGCTCTGGAATAGAAGGCATTCAATAAATATCATGATGAGTGAACTAATTGCATACATTTGCCTCAAATGGTTATCTGTACACTTTACGACCCAATTTAGGTAGTTAAAAATGCTGGGATTTTACTTTCTTTTGATATTTTGTATGAAGAGACCAAGAATATAGAAGGAAAATTGCTTTTAGCTTGAATCTTATACTCTTTTTTTAAATAACATAAAATTGCTGTGAGGATTTAAATTAATATATGTAAAGTACCTATCACAGTACCTGAACACGGCAGAGTTTAAATAAATGGTAGTTATTATTATTAAAAGATTAAAAAAAACCAGTAGAACACAAAGAATATTTTCATGTGAAATACTATGGATTAGAGAAGCACTACATTTAATTTCATAGAGCAAGTTGAATTTACTTGTGTGCGTGCGTGCGTTATCTTGCTGTACTTTTGTTTATAAGAAGCTCTAATAATATAACCTAAGCTATAGGACTTGAGTATACATATCATAAAAAGCCACAATCCTTTTCTCTTGTGACAAATCCTAACTCAGGAAAGCAGTGTGGGCCTTCCTCTACCAACTCTATTCAATGAGATTTGAATCCCATCTCCTTTGTTTAGGCACAATGGAAATCTGGTTATTTCCTAAATCTTCCTCTAGGAAAGATCTCTTGATCTTTTTACTTTTTAATTTAAAAGTATTCCAGACTCTCTGTCTCTCTCTCTCCTCTCTCTCTTTTTTGAAATATCCTTCCTCTACCCTATAAGCTTCTTTAAAAGTGGTTCTTGGATCTTCTTACAGCCAAGCTTCTTAAATTGTCTAATAATCTATAACAGGTCAGACAATTAAGTTTGCAAACTCATCCTAGGAAAAGTGCTACATACCTCATGCTGAATATCAATCACTACGGTCACCTTTGAAGTACTTCCCTTGGGAAGCTATGTACCAACACCAGTGCCTAGTCCACCCTTCAAAGCAACTTTGGAGCTCTTTTTCTGGAATGACCATCAGAGCTGTTGTCATATTACCCTTGATGTCCTGAGTGTCTTCAAAATGTCTTCCTTTCAATATTTCTTTTATCTTCAGGTAAAGAAAGAAGTCATTGGGGGCCAGATCAGGTGAGTAGAGAGGGTGTTCCAATCCAGATATTTGTTTACTGGCTAAAAACTCCCTCACAGACAGAGCCACGTGAACTGGTGCATTGTCATGATGCAAGAGTCATGAATTGTTGGCGAAAAGTTCAGGCCATTTTTGTCTAACTTTTTCACACAGCCTTTTCAGCACTTCCAAATAGTAAACTTGGTTAACTATTTGTCCAGTTGTACAAATTCATAATGAATAATCCCTCTGATATCAAAAAAGGTTGGCAACATCCTTGCAACAAGCTCATGAACTTAATTGTCAGACCTCGTATATGATATCTCCATTCCTTGTCTCCTATTTCCTTCTTATCCCACTCTACCATGACCTCCATCACTCCACTAACTCACTACCACTAACGTCTGACAGTATTGAATCTCTCTTTATTTTAGTAAATCTCTCAATACCATTCAGGACAGTTAACCACTTTCTCCTTGAAACATTTTCTTCTCTCGGCTTTCAGGATATGCCACTATTTTCTTTTTCCTGATAACTTTAGTTTCCTTTAAGGTCCTTTGTCAGCTACTCTTTCTTTACTTCATTCCTAAATATTGGAGATCTTTAGGGCTTGCGCTGGGATTTTGACACACTTTATACTCACTGTGTAAGATATTAATCTGGTATACACACACACACACACACACACACACATATATATATATATATATATATATATGTATACACACACACACACACACATATAAAGATACTTTGAGAGATAATATAGAATTTTTCCAAAGTTTGTTATGAACGGTGGTGTTAGAGGTATTTTCTATTTTTTTATAACAGAATTGCTGCACCTCAGTCAACTTGATTTTCTGTTTCTGTGGAAACAAAAATTTCCACATTAATAAAAACAGACCTGCTTTCAGAAGAACATAATTGGAATATCCAATTGTATCTAAAGTTTTAGACCTACATCTCCCTTTTCTTGGGTTCATGCTTTTGATTTTTGTGATCCCAAATGCAGGACATCATGTTTATTCATGTGACATTTTGTCATAGTACTTATAGCTCAGCATTGCAACACATGAGATTATTTTGAACCTTCAGTGCATCATAAACATATTCTTCTCTCCCTATGCTTAGTGATGCACAAATTTGAAAAGCACGACTTTGGTTTTGTTGGAATTAAGAGGAAAGTGCTAATGGGAGAAGGCTAAGAAAGAGCACTATGATACTTCACCAAAGGTCCCACATTAGTATATGAGGCATTTCTCCCAGAGAAAATCGTTCAGGATGGTAACTAAAAACAGGACTCATTATGTTGCCATGACTACATATTATAGCCACAATTAACAAATATTTATTGAGTAGTAGTTTTGTAGCAAGCAGTTTTCTAAGTACTTTTACATGCAATGAACTCACTTAATTCTCAAGCATACATCTGAATAGTCATTAATATAATTAATAATTATATCCATTTTACAGATAAAGAACCTGAAGTATACAGATGTTCAGTAATTGGCTGAGTTGAAATTTGACCCCAACCAGTTTGACTCCAAACTATGTTTGTAACTAACATGTTCCATTGCATAGTTACATAGACAATTCAGAAGTTACATTTTTTTCTTTAGAAAAATAAAGCCTAGATATTATTCTTTGGGAACTAATCACATTTTCTATCCATTGGGGATGATTAAACTAAATCTCCAATTAATTTAAACTGAAAAACTATTGTGGAAAAAAATGACTGTTTGGAAGAAGATATATCTTCAAAGACCACAAAGCTGATTTATATACACATATATATTTTCAGAGGAAAATTATTTCTTTTTTTGAATGAGTAATTTTGAAGCCTTTCTTAAATGTAAAGTTTCTCTTAAATTTTGTTTAGTTTTTTTTTCCTGGCACATTATTTACCTTGGACTTCAATTGACAGGTTTTACATTTGCTTTGTACCCAGTCAGGTGTTCTACTTTTAGGGTGTCTGTGTCTCCGGATGGAAGACTCATCAGCAGTGGGGTGCGCCTGCTGCATTTTCTAGGGATGATAAGTCATCTGAGCAATGCTATTCTTAGGGCTGTTGCTCAGGGATTAGGTTTTATAATCCATCCCTTTTTTGCTGATGCTACTTAATATTCTGGACTGTTATAGAAACTACATTAAATCTTTCAGAGACTAGGTACTGTGTAATTTCTGAAACCAGAGTTTCTTAAGTAGTCACTTTGAATCCAGAAGTAAATTTTACTTCCAGATATACCTTACTTCTGAAAAGAGGTTTAGATCCCTAGTGGAGTGACTCAATGAATGTTAATAGTTGATGGTGATGATGATGATGATGATGATGATGATGATGATGATGGTACCAGAACTATAAAACTTATATTGTCTTTGCCACTAGTATAAATGACCTTTTCATTCCTGACCCTGATAAAATGACCCCTAATTGCTTGACTGGTTCTAAACAAATATAAATTGTGTATTTTTTTGTTAATTTCAATATATTCTAGTTTTCTTTATTTCTCTTGGTGTTAAATGCTTACTAGTGTGCTGTGTTGTCAAAAGGTAAATATCATTTTACCTGTTACATTTTTGCTGAAAAATGTACTTTATTTTTTCTAAGTAAAACCAGGATAACATTTATAAAATGTTAGAAAGCACAGTTAAAGAAAAAAGAAAAAAATAGAAATTACCTCTAACACCACCATTCATACCTAAATACTATTAGCATTTTAGTGTATATCCTTCTAGTTGTTTTTTATATCAATGACTGTTTCAACTTTATAATTTATAAAACATGGAATTACGTAAGTTTTTGGTAACAGTATATAAGCTGTTTTAATAGAATGAGAATTTCTTTCTTCACTGCTATGTAGTACATTTTATGCAATATCATTTTTAATTGATGCATATACTATATTGTTGCCTAATTTATTTAACTATTGCTTTGTCAGTAGACCTTTTGATTCTTTCAATTTTTTTGTACTATGGTCACAATAAATATCTTTACAGATAGATATGTTTGAATATACTTTGTTCCAAAAAGGAAAATTGTCAGTTCTAACTTTTAGCTAAAGTTTAATGTTTTGCCAAAGTGCCTTATAGAAGTGTTATTTATTTATGCTTTGGGCCACAGTATATGAGTAATGCTTGGACTGAGTATTACAATTTCTAGTACTCACCTAAAAAGATAGAAATGTATCTAAGTCATAACAGGAAGCACAGGATATGGGGTTAACTGAATTTCCTGACATTTTTTATGCTTAGGATGACCAGGCTTGTCATCATGAATTTGCAGTAATGCTCTAATCACAGGCTCCAAAAGCCAACAAGAAACCAAAGAGAGGAACAGTTATTGCTTTCTCTTCAATAAGACAATAAAAATACTTTCACGATGATAAACAGACTTTACATGGAATTATTTCTATTTCCTTATATTTGACAAGCATTGTTGACAATATTAATAATGCTAATATTTATTGGTCATTTACTGTATGCCACGTACTACTCTAAATGCATTACATATTTCGTCTCATACTCTTAAGGCTAATTTGATATGGATTCATTGAAACATCCAGCTCATGTTTTAAATTAAATAGACCACAGTAATAAAGTGGAGTAAGTCTGGCTTGCTAAGACTTACCAAACTGTTGACTCTTACTTCCCAGAAATGTTGGTTCTGCCTTTTCAAAAGTATGAAAGCCCCTAGACCATGAACCAAATGTAGCGCTTTTACTCCTGTGTTCAGTTTTCTATGGTCAAGAGTTTGCTTGACTTATTTTGTACTAAATATTTTCAAATTATTATCATATAGTTGTGACCTTGTGCCTCTTATTTAATAACATAAAATCTAAAGAGTGTGAAGGAAGACTAAGCATACATTTTATATTTTATGTACAGCACTCAAGTTTAGGAATTTAATAAAACTTAGCAAAGTGCATTCACTAAATTCTTTAAACTAGTTTCTCAACTTTTTAAAAAATAAGTGAAGAAATCCATAATGTTTTAAAGATTATTTTTAGAAGAAAAATAATATGACCATTTGGATACTTCATATATAATATTTAATAAAATTCCACAGCTCTTTCCATTGGAGGGGAAAAAACAACAACTCTTATTTACTTTTCATTTAATTAGAAATAAGTTTAATTTCTTCATCTGATAAAGTATCTAACAGTTTCTTGTAAACGTTTTCGACTTCTTTTCTGAGCATATCCCAATCGTGGTTAAACTCAACTCTGTATCTTCTGTGTCTACTCTAGAGCACTTGAACAATGCTGAAGAAAATCAGATACCTGTGCCAACTGAGACTCTCATCTTTCCACTGCCAAATCTACTCGTGCAACACTTCTGCATCTATCTACACTCTCTTCTTTCTTCCTATTACAACAGACAGAATCTCTGTGCTCCTGCCTGACACTTTGTGCTGTGGAGCTCCTTACCTCACCTCTTTCCAAGAACTTCACTCCTGCAGTTATTACCCTCCACTCTTACACCATCAATGTGTCCTTCTTAATTTTCATTCATTATATATGTTATAACATCTCCCATCTTAGAAAACCTCCCTTGACCTCACTTTCCTTTCTAGCTACTACCCAATAGCTCTGCTCCCCAGCACCGTGGAACTTGTTAACAGAGATCTTTATAGTTACTGTCTCTAGTATTTTCTCTCCTCACTTTCCCTTATCAATGAATTTCACTCACGACTCCAATGGCATCTATGTTGCCAAATCCAAAGGTTGTTTCTTATTTTAATTAATTGCCTCCTATGAATTCCATTGATAGGAAGGGATTCCTGTCCTAAGGTTATGGGAATGGATGGGCATAAGAGCCAACACTGGATAGATGAGATTGATAGCAGTGTATTAATCCCATTTATTCACAGCCTGGGGCAGGAGGACTCTGCAATCCCACGTCACCACACAGTGGCTGTGCCAGGCAGTACAGTGGGAAGCAAGGGCTGCCTGAGGCTGGCTTTGTAGTATCAAAAGGATGAGGCAACTTCTGCCTCCCACAGGAGTATAGGATTGGTTTATTTGAATTATTTTGTGTGTTGATGGGGATCTGAAACCTGCTACTAAGGAATAAGCAGGAACTGAATCTGATTCTTTGGTAAAGAGGGCCGTTGGCTTATTCACAGGAGCAGGGGCAGTTAGGCCATTTTGAGGCCCTCATTGTGTTAGCAGATATCAAGGCAGCATATGATACTGGGACTTAATTTTAGGCCTGAAACCACACTGCTCTTTCCTTATTTTACTGAGTTTCTCAGATATATTCAACACAAATGATGACTACATTTTTCATATACTATTTCTTGTATTGCTTTTCATGAATGCTGGTTTTGCTTTGTGCTCACTGGCTATGTCTTCGCAGTATCCTTTGTTGCATTTTCAGATCCTAAAGTTTGGAGATCTTCAAAACTGAGATTCAAAACCAAATATTTCAGTTTTTCTCTTTACTAACTATTCTCAGGGAATCACATTTAGTTGATGGCTTCATATAACATCTATATATTGATGATGCCTCTAATTCTATTTCCAGCTATGTTGTCACATCGAAGTCCCATACTTGTAACTCTAATCTCCTAACTTGGATCTGTATTTGGGTGTCTGAGAGGCATCTCATGTTTAATATGGACAATGTTTTTGTATTTTCTCGCTGATGTTTCCCTCCTTAAGGCTTTCCCATCTCAGAAAATACCACTACAATGTAGCTAGTTGTTCAGATCAAAATCTAGGAGTTCTCCTTTATTTTTCCAC
Source organism: Rhinolophus hipposideros (assembly GCF_964194185.1). NCBI lineage: Eukaryota > Metazoa > Chordata > Mammalia > Chiroptera > Rhinolophidae > Rhinolophus > Rhinolophus hipposideros. The sequence goes on along the minus strand of NC_138050.1, from coordinate 33,473,624 downwards.
TTTCCTTCATCCATCTCCAATCTATGAGCACGTCCTGTCAACTCTAATGTTAAAACATAACTAAGATCTATTTATTTCTCTATCTGCACCACCACCACATAAGCCTAAAGCCATGTAGACTACCAGCAAAGCCTCCTAATTTCCATTTTCTATGCTTATTCAACGAAATCCATTTTTACTTAGGTCATCATTTTAAAAGATAAAATAATTCATCCTATCTCTTTCTTAAAACATTTCAGCAGCTTCTCCCAGCTCTTGGAATAAATCAAACAGTCAGAAAAAGCAATCATATGAGACCTGGACCCTGCATACACTCTGATCTCATCTGGCAGCACTCTTCCGTTCCCTCACTGTCTGCTCCACTGATAACGAACTCCTCTGTTCCTCACAATGATAAGCTTCTTTCTCTCTTGTAGTCTTTTCACTAGACATTTTCATTGCCTAGAGTGTTAATGTCTCTGGTCTCTTTGTGATCTCTGCTTATATATCACATAAACAGAGAAGCCATTTCTGACCACAAGTCTATAAAAATCACTCAGAAAACTGAAGTCTTCACCCTATTTTAGTTATCTGAATATCTCTTTCCACTAGCTAATTATTTTCTGTGTTTGTTTAATCTCATTGAGCCATTTCATAAATTATTTTCATTGATTCCATACCACAATTCTTAAAATACTTTTACATTTTGAAATTAAAATATCTCTTGTAATCTCTTGTAATAGTCTAATTAGCAGTGTATTTTTCTTTAGCATACTATAATAAATAAAAGTAAATCTTAAAACTGATACATTTTTGATTCAATGATTACAGTATTTATCTAATTATTGACTTATTTTATGATTAAAACTCTGTAATTCATTACATTAGACTACAAATTCCACAGCAGGACCTAGAACAATGCCTGTACAGATGATTTTTTGGTTGAATATATGAAAGCAACAGCAACCTAATATTTAACAACAACAACAACAACAACAACAAATTAAAACAGTTTTATTTAAATTCAATAACTGCATAAGAATGCCTGAAAGCCCCATTATGTATAATGGTATTCTGGATGTCCTAAGCAACACTATAAAAAATATGTATATTAGGAAGAACACATTGACATTATTTGCAGAAAATATGACTGCCTACCTAGAAAAGGGAAAAAAATAATATTAGTATTTTTGTATAATCCTAGTAAGAGTTTAAACAGCTTGTTGAGTACATGAAAAATACACTCAAATAAAATTTTAGAAACTGATTGACATGAGTTGGAAAACTAAATAATTGAAAAATTACTGTACAAGAAAAAATAGAAATACTAAGATAGTAGCTAAATAAAAAATGTGTAGAATATATGACGAAACCCATACAACTTTATTAAGAGAACTATGACTTTGCTAAATGGAACAAAAGGAAATTCAGCATGACCAAGATAATTTTTCCCTAAATTATTCAATAAAATCAATGTAAATATAAATTTAAAAAACTATATATTTTTTAACGTGATTGATTCCTGCAGAAAAATAAAAATAAAAATAAAAGTTTAGAGATAGGCCAAAGTACATAGAAAAAATTTTCAATATTAATTTCCCCAATTTTTTTGCTTTCTATGATTTTAATAGAATATTTAATTTGATTCTATTTTTTTATTCCTTACCATATCAATTATATTTCTCTAAAAAAAATTTAGTGGTGTCCTTAGAGTTTGCCATATGCATTTTTAACTAATCTAAGTTTATCTTTGGAAAGCCCTGTACCACCACACATGTATTGCCTGTGTGTTATATTATTGTCATTTTTCACCTCATCCTTTTCTCTTGTGACATTGCTGTTGTTCATTTCACTTATCTGTATATTATAATCCAATACAATGATATTATTATTGTTTTAAAGAAGATACTATCTTTTAGATTAAGAATGTGAAAACTGAAAGATTATATTGTATCTTCATTCATTCCTTTTTTGATGCTTTTTTTCTTTATGAAGATTCAGATTTCTGAATTATATAATTTTCCTTCTTCCTGAAAAACCTCTTTTAACATTTCTTGCTGGCAGGTCTACTGGCGATAAATACCCTGTTAGATTTGTCTGAGAAAGTCTTTGTTTTTCCTTCACTTTTAAAGAATAATTACACTAGATATAGAATTCCAGGTTCGTGGGGTTTTTCTTTCAACATTTTAAATATTTAATTCCACTGTATTCTTGCTTGCACGTTTTCTGATGGGAAGGCTGCTGTGATTATTTTCATTATTCTTCCATAGGTAAGGTGTTTGGTTTTTCTTTTTTTTTTGTCCCCCTCTAACTTTCTTCAAGAGTTCCTCTTTGTCTTTGGTTTTCTGCAGATTGACTATGGTATGCCTTGGTATAAATATTTTGGAATTTATCCTGCTTGGTGTTTTCTGAGCTACCTGTATCTGTGGTTTGGTGTCTGTCATTAACTTTGGAATATTCTGGGCTAATATTTCTTCTGCTCCACTCTCTATTTCTTCTCTTTTTGATATCCAAATTGCATGTATGTTTCACTTTTTGATATTGTTCCACAATTTATAGATATTCTAGTATAGTTACATCATCCTTTACTTTGCATTTAAGCCTGAGAAGTTTCTATTTATCTATTTGAAGTTCACAAATTTTTTCCTTGGCCTTGTTGAATTTACCAATAAGGCTATCAGAGGCATTCTTCATTTCTGTAACTATGTTTTCAATTTCTAGAATTTCATTTGATTCTTTTTTATGGTTTCTATATTTCAGCTTAAATTACCCATCTGTTTTTGCATGATGTCTATTTTTTTACTTTAGAACACTTAACATATTAATCTCAGCTATGATAATTTCTTTAATCATTCCAAAATCTGTATCATATATGAGTCCAGTTCTGGTTATTGCTTTATTTCTTCAGATCATATTTTTTCTTGGCATGACTTCTAATATTTCTTTTGTTGTTGTTGAAAACGGTACATATTGTGTCAGGTAATAATGGGAACTAAGGTAAATAGGCCTTTTGTACAGGGGTGTATGCTATTCTTGCTAAGAGGAGGGCTATATTGTTTGTTGTCACTATAGGTACAAGAGGCTTCAAACTCCTCTAGTGTCGTTTTTGTTTCCCTTCTTGACTTTAGGTATATACTTCTTCTCCAAGAAATTCTGGGTCTTACAGATTTTTCCTCTGTAATCCACTGTTATTATACTGAAGACCTCTTGATGTGATGGAAGTTGTAGATGAGAGGAGTGTTCTATAATCTTCCAAATAAATATCAGTCTCAGTCTCTGAATTGTGACCTTCATAAGTGGTGTATCTTTTATTCTTCTTACTCCCTCCTCCCTTCCCTAACTATAGCTTTGCCAATCTCTTTTTATAAGGTTTGACTCCTGTTGACTATGGTTATAATTTTTTTTATATTGTTTGCTTGCTTTCTCTGAGATGAGACACAAAGACTAGAGAAGGCTGGAGTGGGGAGTAATTTCTTCTCCCAATTGGGGTAGGGTTTCAGAATTGAACTCTGGCAATGTCTTTTTACCTGGCAGGTAAGCCTTTTTATGAATAAGGCTATGAGACATTTTACAATTGTTACTCTTTTTTTCAACTACCAAATCTATGAGGAGATCTTTCTCACATCCTTACTGTGAGAATTGGATGAGGTTCCTAGAGAGAAACCCTATGAATATTTGTGTGGGGCACTAACACTGTGGCCCAAGGAGATTCTTCCTCTCATGCTAATCCATACTCAGCCTCCAACAGTTCAAAGTTGCTGTTTAAGTGTTCCTACCAGTTTATGGCTCAAGCAGTTTCTTCTCTAGGCAAGCAGATCTTGGTTGATGTATCTCTCCAATGTGCCTCTCTTTCCATCTTTTTACGTGGTGGTTCATCCTACAAATTCAGACCCTTTGATAGATATGACAAAGTCACTGATTTGCAATTTGCTAAGCTATTTTTAGTTCTTTAGTAAAGAAAGAAGTGCCAACATATTAGTTCTTTATGCACTGAAGTTCAAACTATATACATGTATTTTAAAAATAATTTTTCAGGGAGATACTGAAAAAAATGGCGGCGTGAGGTGAGCCTCTGTAACGCTCCCCTGGAATTTACAACGAATCGGACAACAATAACTCCACAAAGGACTCCTTGCACAGCAGACAGGCAAGACGAAGAGGCCGACTACTGAATTCACCTCCAGGTGGGTGAATCGCGCGAGCGGGGGAGGAGGGAGAGGAGAAGTGCGGAGACGGAGCCGCGCGGGCGCAGGACACAGGACACAGACCTAGCTCAGTGCTCGGAGCCCGCTGCTCCCGGAACTACCGCCGCTGCGGGAGAGGGAAGGACTCGGACTGCTAGGGCTCCGCTCACGGCCCGCAGGGCTGAGGGGGCAGCATACAAAACCGCTGAACCCAACGCTCGCTCACGGCAGACCTCGGAGCAAAGACTGAGGGAAGAGGGCTGAAATCGGTGGTTTAAGCCCTCACTGCCGAGCGGAGAACGGAAGCCCTAGGCACGGAGGCTAGCCGCCCCCTCCCTACCCTCCCAGAGCTCGCCCCGCCCCCACCTGCCCCGTGCTAGAAGCGATAAAGTAGCAGTGTCGGATCAAAGGACAGAATATTTGCTGCTCTGAGAACTGTGGACCGCAGACACAGATTCGCAGCTCAACTAGTTCCGGCAAAGGGGAGGGAGCTGTGGAAGCAGGACTGGCTGTGGTGGTGGTCGCCGCCATTGCTCTGGGCCACCTCACACAACTCACCCCGCCCCTGGCCCCACCTATCTGGGCGGATCCCTGCAGGAGTAAACAGAACTGCTGAAATAAACGGGCTCTGAATCTGGTGCAGAAAGAGCTTTGGAACTCCAAAAGCTCTTCGCATACCTATCAACCTGTTGCAGAAGACACTCCTGTAGATGTCTAGGAAGAGAAATAGTAAATCAGTGATTGCCATGAATAACCAAGGCAACAAGATAGCTCAGAAAGAAAGTGAAAAGTCTCCAGAAAAGGAACTTAGAGATATGGACCTTTGTGATTTAAATGACAGAGAATTCAAGATCGCAATTCTGAAAAAACTGAACGAGATGCAAGAAAACACAGAAAGGCAGTTTAATGAACTCAGAAACACAATCAAAGAACACCATGAGCATTTTACAAAAGAGATTGAAATCTTGAAAAAGAACCAAATAGAATTTCTGGAGATTAAGAACTCAATAGAAGAAATTAACAATAAAATATCCAGCTTAGGTAGTAGAGTTGACCAGATGGAGGAAAGAATCAGTGACATCGAAGATAGGAACCTGGAATTTACACAGAGGGAAGAAGAAAGAGACTTGAGACTTAAAAGAAATGAAAGAACTCTACAAGAACTTTCTGACTCCATCAGAAAGAGCAATATAAGAATAATGGGCATACCAGAAGGAGAAGAAAGAGGGAAGGGAACAGAGAATATATTCAAACAAATCGTCGATGAGAACTTCCCAAACTTGTGGACAGAACTGGATCCTCGAATCCAAGAAGCAAATAGAACACCTAATTACCTCAATCCCAACAGGCCTTCACCAAGGCACATTGTATTGAAGCTGTCTAAAATCAATGATAAAGAAAGAATCCTCAAGGCAGCCAGGGAAAAGAAGACGGTAACTTACAAAGGAAAGCCCATTAGATTATCATCAGATTTTTCAGCAGAAACTCTACAAGCTAGGAGGGAATGGAACCAAATATTCAAACTATTGAAAGAGAGAAATCATGAGCCAAGAATAATATATCCAGCAAAGATCTCCTTTAGATATGAAGGAGGAATAAAGACCTTTCCAGACATCCAGAAGCTGAGGGAATTTTCTAATACACGACCTGCACTACAAGAAATACTAAAGGAGGCTATTAGACCACCATCAACAGGGACAACTTGTGGCAACCAAAACATAAAAAGGGGGAGCGTAAAGGCCTGAACTGGAATATGGGAATAGAGAAAGTAAGCGGACTGAAGAAACTGGAATACTCTAAATATCAAACTTTCTTTTACATAAACTCAAGGGTAACCACTCAAAAAACATCCAAATCTGAAATATATACTGTAATAAAAGAAGAAACAGAGGGAAACATCATAGAATACTACCACACAGAAATAACAGACAACAACAAAAAGGCAAAGAAACAATGGAGACACAGCCTTACCAGAAAACTAAAGACAGAATGACAGGAAATCCTCACATATCAATAATCACCCTAAATGTAAATGGACTGAACTCACCAATAAAGAGACACAGAGTAGCAGATTGGATCAAAAAACTAAACCCAACCATATGCTGCCTACAAGAGACACATCTCAGCTACAAGGACAAGCATAGACTCAAAGTGAAAGGGTGGAAATTGACACTTCAAGCAAATGGTACCCAGAAAAAATCAGGTGTAGCCATAATGATTTCCGATGAAACAGACTTCAGGGTGAAAAAGATAACAAGAGACAAAGATGGACATTTCATAATGGTAAAGGGGACTATACAACAAGAAGACATAACAGTCATCAATATTTATGCCCCCAATCAGGGAGCACCGAAATATACCAAGCAACTACTAACAGAACTAAAGGGAGAAATTGACCAAAACACAATTATACTAGGGGACTTAAATACATCATTGACAGCTATGGATAGATCATCCAAACAGAAGATAAATAACGAAATCGCAGCCCTAAATGACACATTAGATGAATTGGACATAATTGACATATATAGAGCACTTCATCCTAAAGCATCAGACTATACATTCTTTTCTAGTGTACATGGAACATTCTCAAGGATAGACCATATATTGGGACACAAAATCAGCCTCAGCAAATTTAAGAAGATTGAAATCATACCAAGCATATTCTCTGATCACAAAGCTTTGAAATTGGATATCAACTGCAAAAAGAAAGCAGGAAAAAACACAAATACATGGAGATTAAACAACATACTTTTAAAGAACGACTGGGTCAAAGAAGAAATTAGAGGAGAGCTCAAAAGATACATAGAAACAAATGACAATGAAAATACATCCTACCAAAATTTTTGGGATGCCGCGAAAGCAGTTTTAAGAGGGAAATTTATATCATTACAGGCCTATCTCAAGAAACAAGAAAAATCCCAAATAAATAACCTCATGTTACACCTTAAAAAACTAGAAAAAGAAGAACAAGCGAAACCCAAGGTCAGCAGAAGAAAGGAAATAACAAAAATCAGAGCAGAACTAAATGAAATAGAGAACAAAAAGACAATAGAAAAAATTAATGTGACAAAAAGCTGGTTCTTTGAAAAGATTAACAAAATCGACAAACCCTTGGCTAGACTCACTAAGATAAAAAGAGAGAAGACACTAATTAACAAAATCAGAAATGAAAAAGGGGAAGTTATCACAGACACCACAGAAATACAAAGGATTATCCAAGAATACTATGAAGGACTATATGCCACCAAATTTAATAACTTAGAAGAAATGGACAAGTTCTTAGAAACATATAGCCTTCCAAGGCTGAACCAAGAAGAAGTGGAAAATCTAAACAGGCCGATCACCAGTAACGAAATTGAATCAGTCATCAAAAACCTTCCCAAAAGCAAAACTCCTGGACCAGATGGCTTCACCAGTGAATTCTACCAAACCTTCAAAGAGGATCTAATACCAATCCTGCTCAAACTCTTCCAAAAAATTGAAGAAGAGTCAGTACTCCCTAACTCATTTTATGAGGCCAACATTACCCTGATACCAAAACCTGGTAAGGACAACACAAAAAAAGAAAACTACAGACCTATATCTCTGATGAATACAGATGCTAAAATCCTAAACAAAATTCTAGCAAATCGAATTCAACAATGCATTAAAAAGATTATTCATCACGACCAAGTGGGGTTCATCCCCGGGGCACAAGGATGGTTCAACATTCGCAAATCCATCAATGTGATACATCACATAAACAAAATAAAGGACAAAAACCATATGATTCTATCAATTGATGCAGAAAAAGCATTTGATAAGATACAACATCCATTTATGATTAAAACACTTACTAAAATTGGTATAGAAGGAAAATACCTCAACATAATAAAGGCCATATACGACAAGCCCTCAGCTAACCTCATAATTAATGGTGAAAAGCTGAAGCCCTTTGCTCTACGTTCAGGAACACGACAAGGTTGTCCCCTATCACCTCTGCTTTTCAACATAGTGTTGGAAGTCCTCGCCAGAGCTATCAGGCAAGAGAAAGAAATAAAAGGCATCCAAATTGGGAATGAAGAAGTTAAATTGTCACTCTTTGCAGATGACATGATGCTATACATAGAAAACCCTAAAGACTCCACCAAAAAGCTACTAGAAACAATCAATGAATATAGTAAAGTTGCTGGCTACAAAATCAACGTACAAAAGTCCATTGCTTTCCTATATACCAACAATGAAATCTCAGAAAAAGAGATAGAAAAAACAATTCCTTTTGCAATTGCAGCAAAAAGAATAAAATACCTAGGAATAAACTTAACCAAGGATGTGAAGGATTTATATGCTGAAAACTATAAGACATTTTTGAAAGAAATTGAAGAAGACACAAAGAAATGGAAAGACATTCCGTGCTCATGGATTGGAAGAATCAACATCGTTAAAATGGCCATATTACCCAAAGCCATATACAGATTTAATGCAATCCCCATTAAAATCTCAATGGCATTTTTTAAAGAAATAGAACAAAAAATCATCAGATTTGTTTGGAACCACAAAAGACCCCGAATAGCCAAAGCAATATTAAAAAAAAAGAACAATACTGGAGGTATCACACTCCCTGATTTTTGCTTGTACTACAGGGCGACAATAATCAAAACAGCTTGGTATTGGCGGAAAAACAGACTCATAGACCAATGGAATAGAATTGAGAACCCAGAAATAAAACCACATAAATATGGACAGATAATTTTTGACAAAGAAGCTAAAAACATACAATGGAGAAAAGACAGCCTCTTCAATAAATGGTGCTGGCAGAATTGGATAGCCACGTGCAAAAGAATGAAACTGGACTGCTATCTGTCACCATGTACCAAAATTAATTCAAAATGGATCAAAGACTTAAGCATAAGACCTGACACAATAAACTGCATTGAAGAAAACATAGGTACTAAACTTATGGACCTTGGGTTCAAAGAGCATTTTATGAATTTGACTCCAAAGGCAATGGAAGTAAAAACTAAAATAAACAAATGGGATTATATGAAACTGAAAAGCTTCTGCACAGCAAAAGAAACTATTGACAAAATAATGAGGCAACCAACTGAATGGGAGAAGATTTTCGCAAACAGTTCCTCTGATAAGGGGCTAATATCCAAAATATACAAGGAACTCATGAAACTCAACAACAAAAAAACAAACAACCCAATTGAAAAATGGACAGAGGACCTGAAGAGACATTTCTCCAAAGAGGATATACAAATGGCAAATAGACATATGAAAAAATGCTCAACATCGCTAATCATCAGAGAAATGCAAATGAAAACCACAATGAGATATCACCTCACCCCAGTCAGAATGGCTTTCATCAACAAAACAAATAGTAACAAGTGTTGGAGAGGCTGTGGAGAAAAAGGAACTCTCATACACTGTTGGTGGGAATGCAGACTGGTGCAGCCGCTATGGAAGGCAGTGTGGAGGTTCCTCAAGAAATTACGAATAGAATTACCATATGACCCAGCAATCGCTCTCCTGGGTATCTACCCCAAAAATATAAAAGCATTTCTCTACAGAGACACGTGTACTCCAATGTTCATTGCAGCTTTGTTTACGGTGGCCAAGACATGGAAACAACCAAAATGTCCTTCGATAGATGAATGGATAAAGAAGTTGTGGTACATATACACAATGGAATACTATTCGGCGTTAAGGAAAGATGATATAGGAGCATTTGTGACAACATGGATGGATCTCGAGAGAATAATGCTAAGTGAAATAAGTCAGACAGAAAAAGCAGAGAACCCTATGATTTCACTGATATGTGGTATATAAACCAAAAAGAACAAGACAAACAAATGAGAAACAAAAACTCATAGACACAGACAATAATTTAGTGGTTACCAGAGGGTAAGGGGGTGGGGGGTGGGTGATGAGGGTAAAGGGGATCAAATATATGGTGATGGAAGGAGAACTGACTCTGGGTGGTGAACACACAATGGGATTTATAGACGATGTAATACAGAATTGTACACCTGAAATCTATGTAAATTTACTAACAATTGTCACCCCAATAAAATTAATTAAAAAAAAAAAAAAAAAAAAAAAAAAAAAAAAAAAATAATTTTTCAATTTCAGGTGACATATGATATTATATTAATATCTGGTATATAACATAGTGATTAGACATTTATACAACTTACAAGGTAATCACCCTGATAAATCTAGATGCCCATTTGGCATCATACATAGTTGTTACAATATCATTTACTATATTTCTTATGCTATACTTTACATTCATTTGACTATTTTGTAACTACCAATTTGTACTTCTCAATCCCTTCATCTTTTTCACCCATCCCTCAAACCCACTTCCCATCTGGCAACTATCAAAATGTTCTCTGTATGTATGAGTATGAGTTTGTTTTGTTTCTTCATTTACTTTGTTCTTTACAGTCCATATGAAGTAAAATAGTATGGCCTTAGTCTTTCTCTGTCTGACTTACTCTTCTCAGAACAATACCCTCTAGGACCATCCATGTTGTTCCAAATGGCAAAATTTCATTAATAATTTTTTATGGCTGGTAATATTCCATTGTTTATATGTACCACCTCTTCTTTATCCATTCATCAATTGATGGAAAGCAGATTGCCAAATATCTTAGATATTGTAAATAATGCTGCAATAAACATATGGGTGCACATGTCCTTTCAAAGAAGTATTTTGGGTTTCTTCAGATAAATACCCAGAAGTGGAATTACTGGATCCTTCTTTGTCTTTTAGTATAGTCTTTGTTTTAAAATCTATTTTGTCAGGTATAAGTGTCATTTTTTTTTCATTTTCCATTTTCATAAAATATATTTTTCCATCCCTTACTTTCAGTCTGAGTGTTGCTTTCAATTTGAAGTTAGTCTCTTATAGGCAGCATATGTAGCGGCCTTGTTTTCTTATCCATTCAGCCATCCTATGTCTTTTGATTGGAGCACTTAATCCATTTACATTAAAAGTAATTATTGATAGTTATTGTTCATAGTAATTATTGTCACTTTATTATTTCATAATTATTTATATTTTTATTTTTTTTTCTTTCTTCTTCTTGAACATGTCCCTTTAACATTTTTTTAATTCTGGTTTGGTGGTAATGAACTTCTTGAGCTTTTCCTTGTCTAGGGTGCTGTTTAATTGTTCTTTGGTTCTAAATGATATGTTTGCTGAGTAGAGTAATCTTGGTTGTAGGTCTTTACTTTTCATCACTTTGAATATTTTGTGCCAATCCCTTCTGGCCTGCAAAGTTTATGTTGAGAAATCAGCTGACAGTTTTATGGGAGCTCCCTTGTAGATTATTAACTGCTTTTCTTTTGCTGCTTTTAAGATTCTCTCTTTGTTTTTAACCTTTGGCATATTACTGATTATGTGTCTTGGTGTGGGCCTGTTTGGGTTCATCTTGTTGGGACTCTCTGCACTTCCTGTCCTTGTATGTCTATTTCCTTCACCAGGTTAGGAAACTTTCAATCATTATTTCTTCAAATAGGTTCCCAATCCCTTAATCTTTCTGTTCTTCTTCTGGTACACCTCTGAAGCAAATGTTGGTATGTTGCCCTAGAGTATCTTCAAACTATCCTCATTTTGTAAATTTTTTTTTTTTTGCTGTTCTGTTCTGAATGGGTGTTTTATGCTATCTTATCTTCTAAACCTCTGATTTGAACCTCTGCTTTATCTAATCTTCTGTTAATTCCCTCTAATGTATTCTTCATTTCAGTTATTTTTTCTTCATTTTTGACTGGTTCTTCTATATGTTTTCTATCTCCATTTTTATGTATTCTATCTCTTTGTTAAAGTTCTTGCTGAGATCATTGAACATCTTTATAAATAGTGTTTTGAACTCTGCATCTGGTTGATTGCTTGTCTCCATTTTTTTTTTTAGCTCTTTTTCTGGAGTTTTGTTCTGTTCTTTCATTTTGTACATATTTATTTGTTTCTCCACTTTGACTACCTCCCTGTGTTTGTTTCTATGTGTTAGGTAGAGCTGCTCTGTCTTCGTGTCTTAGTAGAGTGGCTTTATGCAGTAGGTGTCCTATGGAATACAGTCTCTCTGGTCACCTAAGCCATGCACTTCAGATGGGTTCCTTCTGTTGGTTGTACTTACTCTCTTGTTGTAGTTGAGCCTTGATTGCTGTTTGCATGTCAATGAGAGGGACTGACTCTCATGTTGATTTGTTGTGAGGACTGGTTGTGAGTACAGTGGAAGAGCTATTATGCAGAGGCTGACCCTACAGAGTGAGATCCACTTTAGCAGGAATCTGATGCCTGCCTGGTCTGATTTTTAGGTGCATTGTCATGTGAAGTGGCCTGGTGGTGCTCTGGCATGGTCCAATGGGAAGCTGGCCATTGGGCACAGCAACCTTTGGGCCTCCTGACAGGACAAGTTCAGCCACTGCCTTTGCCCTGCCCAGAACCACCAGGAATTGGCAGCAAAGCAATCGTAGATGTCATCCTCCTATGCTGGGCATGGAGGTGCTTGGGACAAGCTAGGGTGAGACTCAAGGCTAGCTGTCACTAGTGCCAGGCTTGGCACTGTTTAGCAGGAGGAATGCGGCACACTGGGGCTAGATGCTGTTTGTTTTGGATTTGTGAATTTTTGAGAGATTTTAGGAAAATCCAAAGCTTGAGCCAAGATTGGCTGTATGAACAAGTCACTGGAAGCAGCTTGGGTCGGCGTGCAAGTTGGATGGGACAGGTTCTTAGGAAATCATCGGGGGGGTGAATGAACGTGTGGAGCCTGCCTGCATGTGCACGCCTGGTGGGAGGAGGGCCTCATCAAAACAGCAATGGCTTCTAACAGAACTTATGCCTGGGAGAAAGCTGTTCCTCTAGCCCTTGCTCTGAAGCCAGACAATTTAGTTCTTTCCATTATGTCCCTGTCACCTTTTGAGCTGCTGCCCCAGCGCAAGAGCTCAGAGTGCATGGGTCCATCAACAGTGAGTCCATGTGCAGGCCCTTTATGAAAAGTACCTGGAACTGTAGCTTCCCTCTGTCTCACTCAACCACAATATCTGCTGTTTTTCACAGCCAGAACTTGTGGGGTCTTCACTTCCTAGCAATGAAACTGTAGGCTGGGGAACCTGGTGTGGGATAAGGACCTTTCACTCCTCAGGGGGGGCCTCTGCAGTTGAGATACCTCGCCTGATTTTTAACTGCCACATGTACGTAAGGGGACCAGCCCATTCTGTGCCTCTGCCCCTCCTTCTAGTCTCAAGGTGACTTCTTCTGCATATCCTTTGTTATAGCACTTCTGTTCAACTAGATTTCAGGCAATAGTCAATGATGATTGTTCTGTAGTTTAGTTCTAATTTTAATATGGTTGTGAGAGGAGACAATCACAGTGTTTACCTACTCAGCTATCTTGACTGGAAATTTATGCACATAAATTTTTGAATTTTAAATTCATGAGAGAAGATATCATTTATGAAATTTATGTTGTTTTGTGTTTATCTGAGATAAAAATTTATATCCCTTCCTCATATATAACACTGGAAATAAATTTCACATGATAAAAGCATTTTAAAATTATAATTGGGTTAGGCATTTATAAATGTGTCACCAAACCTTAACACAGGATGAAATCATACATGATAAGATTCACAGATTTCAGTACATATGCACAAATACTTTCCCATTCCATATCAAAGTAAAAACAAATAAGCAGAAAAAAAAATCTATCTTAAACAATATTCAAGTGCAGATACTGAGGAAAAATACTTAAATTAATGTTCTACTGTTCTTAACTAATAAAGGAAAACATCATAAAATAAATGAGAAAGTGATAACTACTTATCTGTGCAAAAAAGACAGTGGATAAAACAAAAAGTACACATGGCCAACAACCTTTTGAACATTTGTTTAAGAAGAAATGAAAACGTTATAATTTTTCATCTCTCGATTTGGCCATGATGAAAATGGTAACACCAACATGGTCAAGGCTGGCTAGTGTGCTGTTAAATTGATAAGAATTTGTAGATGACAATTTGTCAATGTGTATCAAAACCCTTGAAGAATGAAAATCTTTTGAATTACCAATTCTCCTCCTAGGTTTTTTTCCCCCCTAAATAAATAATCTGAAAAAAAATGCTTTAAAATATTCATCACTGTATTTTTAATATGTAAACACTGGAAACAATCTTAATATCTCTCAAAGGTGGAATGGCTTGACAACTTGTTGTATATATAGAGTAGAGTGAATAGAATATTAAGTAAGTGTTAAAAGTAATAGTGTAAGTCTTTAATTCTTGACCTGAAAAAAAATGTTCATAATTATTTCTGTTAAGTGTTAAAAAAAAATACATCCAGGAGATACTAAATAAACAAACGAACAAAATACATCCAGGAGATAATAAACAAACAAACAAATATATCCAGGAAATACTAAACAAAAATGAGATGGGGTTATATTTAATTGATAAAATTAGGTAATGGTATATGCTTTTTGTGGTAGAGACACCTGTAATTATGTCTCTGATGAAGATATCTATTTAATTCAAAGTTTTGAAGGAAGGATGGGAGGTTCTTACACATTATTATAGACCCATTACCAGAGCTGATTGGAAGAGGGCTGGACAAATGATCTCAGTGGAGTCAAATGGATTTTTGTCTTTTGATAGTTTTAGTTCTCACATTGCAATCAAGTAGAGGTATCAGATCATTTAGATTTAAGGACTGAAGTTATTATATTGGGCCACTGTAATGAGCCACACGTAAACAGATGGGTGAGCCAAGGAAGTGCTAGTGATTAAAAATCATGAAGTAGTAGCTCAGAGAGTATAAAAGAAAGATCAGGCCACACCGGAAGGAGAAAGAACCAGAGTGAGAGCAAGAATAAGAGGTTCAAGTTCAAATTTCAAGTTCTCAGTGCATTTCTTGGGAAACACAGCTATATTTCTGCAATTAGAGTATAATAGTGTTTTTCTTAATTATCTTTCCTCTGGCATGGTTTTGCCTGGATTTCTACATTATGCTAACAAATAATTATAAGACATTTGTGAAATAAGAATTAAAAAAGCACTATTATAAATGGATTCTCTTTGACCTAGCAATTCCATATGTGAGAATTTATCCTAAGGAAATAATTAAACACATGATAAAAATTTATCTAACAGTGTAATTAGAGTGCTACTTGAAAAAACAAAATTTGAAAATATCTTAACTAAACTTTTTGGATTTTATGCAATAAGAGTATGGTTCCATTTTGGTAAAAAAAAAAAAAAATTGTAAAGCAAATATATTCCTGGGAACAGGAGATACAAACCATTAAAAATGTTATAATTGTGTCATAAAGGATTATTTTTATAGTTTTATCTGTTTTGTCTCACGGTTTTTAAAACAATTTTGTTCAACAAACATGTACTATGCTACTTTTCATAAGAATCTATGTTAACTTGTAAAAGATAAAAATAGTTTTGGTCTGACTCAAGAGAGCAGTCAGACTTTGTCTCTGCATCCTCTCCTGTTATCTGGGCATTACGTTACCCAAATTTGCCCTGTTTTCTCTTTCTTTTTCCACTTCTTACGTAGTAGAAAAATCTTTGACTCTACTTTATTTTCCATACCTAAACTTTGTCAGGTCCTATTTATTGTGTCTCTTACACATGAATTGGTTTCAGTCCCTATTCTCTATCTTCACTGCTGCAGCCACGGCCATAGTTTATATTCTCATTCTTTTTCCTTCTTCAATGACCTTCCTGGTTCGATGTCCTCAGTCTCTGGCTAACTTCCCCTCTGCTGACAAAAAGACTAACACACAAATCTGTTCTCATTAACACCTGCTGAAAATATTTCATTGGATCTCCATTATCTAAATCAGGTATTGGCAAGCCTTCTCTGTAAAGGATCAGATAGTAAATATTTTAGGTTTTGTGGGCCATAGGGTCTCTATTGCAACTACTCAAAAGCAGCTAACGACAATATGTAAATGAACAAATGTATCTTTGATCCAATAAAACTGTATTTTTAGAAATAGGTGGTGGGCCAGATTTAGCTACTAGCCTCATTTTACTAACCCTAAATTTTAAAAAAAAAGTTCAATTTTGATCACATTTACTTGTTTATCACATATTCTACTCTTCAGTCAGTAATTGCTCCAGTTTAGACTCTTAGATTCCCAGTTCATTTACATTGATTTACACTTCCATGCTTTTCAATGGGGAAAAAAAGACAGTATTATCATTATTTATTTATTTATGTATTTATTAATTATTTTAGGATACATCTACAATTTTATTACAAAACCATTCTTTTGCCATTAGTTGGGTACAATGATAGCAAGATACTGTGAGTGTGGCATAGCAGCTCTAATGTATCAACTTAATTCCCTGCCACCTGAACTGAAATTTAAGTTACCTCATATCCATTACACTCAAATTACGTACAATCATTAATGCTGCAAATCCTGATGCACATACCATTTAGGCAGGAAATGATACTAAGGAAATGATACATTTGAGTAAATGTTGATAGGGCTACAAAAGTTCCTTTATGGGATTTTCTGTTTCTTCTCCTTCCTACCCCCCCCCACACTGCACACCCCAAATTGCTTTAAAAGAATCAAATTACTTAGAGCTGGTCTGAACAGCAGCAACAGCCAAGGAACATCATACTTAGTTCTAGTTAAAAAGCAATACCTGTGCCATACACATTTTACGCCACAGGCAAAGGGAGTGATCATTCTAGTTTTAAACTCCTGCATTAGATAGAGTCTCTTACAGAAATAACAGCACTTCCATCAAGTTCTTCTAGGTGGTGTTACTGCTGCACATTTGTTGGTGGGTCACTTTCTGTGTTGTCTTCCAATGTATCTCTGATATTCATTTCTTACAGTGTTCTTTTCTTTAGCTAGGATTTCACATAACTCATATGCTTTATTAAGAATATCCTCCTTGTTGTCATATTGGTTTTCTAGCGTATCATCATAGATATCCACAAGAAAAACCATTAGGTAGTGGGAGCTGAGACTTGGTTGTAAATCAAGAAATTGATTTAACAGGTTGGGATATTTGGAAAGACCAAGATCTTGCAAAATCCCTTTCAAATAGTTCTATGCACCTTCATTATGTCCTACTAGTGTCATCATCTCCAGAGTGTATTGGGCTTCTCTCTCTAACATAGTAGGGTCATTATAGCCAGTGGTGTTAAAAATTATGAAGTATCTTTGGTTCTAGACTGAGTTATTTCTCACATGCTCTTTAAGGAGTTGGCCTACACACGGCTCATTATCCCAAAGTTCAAATTCCTGAATAACCCATTGCTGATGTTGCAAGGCATGGTAATTCTTTACATCCTGATTAAGAATATCAGCAATAAACTCAACCTCCTGAGATGAATCTTTCAGTCATTTCACTAATACATACTTGCCTGCGATGCTTAATAGTTTCTTGACTGTTCTTCAGTTATGGCAGTAATGTAGTTCATTTCCTCACGTAGGTCCTTTTGAAGTGACTCTAAGGGAACTCTTTGAAAATGCCACGCTGTAAAATTGGCTGCATTTAACTCAGTACCATCTCTGGTTCATTTAAAAGCTCATTCATGTCTTTCATCATGCTGCTGAACGGCCCGGAAGTAATCATAAACATGTCTAGTTTTTCACTACAGATGACCACTGAATTGGGGCCATAGTTCTGCAGCCCTGGATCTCTGCCAGTGTCCTTTGCTCTGTCCCTGTATAGGACTTCAGTGGGTGAGTCCAGGCTCAGGAGTCCATCCTCCACAGAAAACACCACCACTTCTCTGGCCTCGGCTGCGTGTGGTCAATTCTTCCAGCTGCTGCTGGGGTGGCAGGGTTGGGGGTTGTGGGGTGTGGCTGGGGCTGCAGTGGCTTGGGCTGACCAGTCTGACTGCCCTGCTCAGCCTACCCTTCCCCCTCATTGGCCACCATCTTGCCTCCGTCTGCAGTGGAGTTGGCAGCCAAGACAGTATAATTTTCTTCTTTTGAAAGAACTTTTCCTTCCTGACCCTTTGACAAATGCTTATTCATGCTTCAAAACTAAGATTTGGTGGCAGTGGCTCTGACAAAAATTTCCCTGGCCACTCACATTCTTCTTTACCTTTCTACCTTACACAAACTTCTAGTAATTGTGCTTTTCACACTGCACTGCAATTCCTTCCTTTTACGTCTGTCTCTCTCTCTAGACTCTGAGCTACTTAAACATAGGGTCCTAATTGTAAGGCCCTTGACAAATTTTTGGAGATATTAATAGAATTGCATATGAGAGTGGGCCTCTGGAGAACTTTCTTAATGGGCGTTGGTGGCTAAGTGGTGTGGCCGGAAGACTTCAGCAGAAGCAGAGGGCTCATTAACCGAACAGCTTTCAAGAGAGCTTACCTGATTAGATCTACAGGCAAAGGAGAGATTTAAACACAGAGCCACAAGCACCACATAGTAATATTCACAGAAGATGGTCATGGAAAGGAGGCCCTGTGTTCTCCAGGCATTCCAGCTATGAGGTTTAAGAAAGCTTACATATTTTTATGATAAAGTTCTTTTTATTTTCATTTTGGATTTAGATGGGAAGGATGGATTGTGAGGAAATTAGAAATAGGAAGAAAGGAAAGCAGACACTTTTCTTCCTTTATTCTTGCTTTAATTGCTGTCTTATGCTTTATTATAATATATATTTCAGGTCATTTTGCCGATAGGTTAATGAAACAAAATGGTCTATGATGAATAATATTAGTGATCTTGAGTCATCAGTAGAGAGCTCTGCCAACTGTTACTTTTAGCAGAGATTGCCTCAAATTGCTAACACAGTGTTTCTAATATCTTACAGAAAATAAGAGAATTTCTGCCGATACAGTCATATAAGAAATAAGATCATCATAACACACGTGAAACAGTTTTTTATAACTGATGAAAGCTGAACACACATTGCCATGGAAATGTCTACTCATTTGCTACATCTTTTAGGTTTTTTTAACATGCTTGCTGAGTATAGGATTCTTTTGTTTCCTCTTCCTCCAGTTCTCCGTATTATTATCCACTTCTAGATAATTTCAGCTTCAAGGGACCCTGGCAATATGGCGATAATAAAGGCAGAAACCCAAACTGAAAACCTGCTTTCAATAACCGTGTAACAATTTTTGTTCTCTACTAGTGTTTAACTCCACTTGTAACATCTAAATTGAACAAGTCTTCTGAAAGAGACACTTGAGTCAAGACACTGCAAAAAAAAAAAAAATAACTAAAGAAATGGTCTAACAGATTATATGGAACCATCACTTTCTTTAGCACCAGGGGAAAGATTGACACATTCTCTTTAATCAGGGTCTGTAGAGAAAATACTATCATGGGTTGATCTCTCTCTTTTACTCTGTTACACACAAACGTACTCATCACTTCTGAACAACTTCTCTAAACTATAGCATGCACAGGGGAAATGGCACTTGCCCAATTAAAAGCATGAAATGACCTTTATTAGGTTTTGGTTTCTTTAAGCCTAGCATAGCACCTGGGAAGTGGCAGAGGAATCATATATTAATAGAATGAATCTCTTTTACACTTCTGTCATTTTTAACATCAGATTCTCCTTTTGACCCACGTGAATAAACTTTAGGCCTAGATTGCTGACTTCATTCTGTTCCATTTGAACTGGCCATTAGGTAGTATTTAGGCTTTTTTGAAAAACGGAAGCCAGTACTGATTCTATCTTTTATACTGATAGCAATGCAATTCCTTTCAAAGGCAGATATTTTACAGGAGAATTTCAATCAGGTTTTATACTGATTGGAGTGGGTTGAGTTACAGAAAAGACTCGTCTTTGGTGACTTAATCAGACCAAGAGGTGCAAAGAAGTATGATGTGGTAAGGAAAGCAGAGTAGGACCCAACAGTTGAGTAAAGAAAAGGCTATAGGAAGTAGGAAAGTGGGAATGTCAATGACATGTCTGTTGACATGATTTGAGGTAGAAATTAAATATCTTATATCTGATTATCCAATAAGAGTTTCTGATTAGAGACAATAAGATTCTTTGTAAATTGTACTGACTATTGGGTCATAATAGTTACGTTTTGTTTTTTTGAAAAATTTCCCAATCGTTTATCTCCTAAACTGACACAATTTTATTCTTATGCTAATTTGCTTTAATATTTTAAAAATTTATTTGATGTTAAATTTTACTTTATTTTTTCTGTTTATATTAAAATATTGCATGAATATTATTTGAAATAAAACAACAAAAATAAATCAAAGACTGTATAGTGAAACATAAGGAATTTTCTGCCACTTTTACTCCATTTGTGAAAGTTTGATACATATCCTTTCACTTAGCTCCTTGCTCACCCAAACCTGTATAGAATCTGTATGCACATAGAAAGTTATTTTTTAATAACTCTGGTGCACAGAAACAGTCACACAGTTGTTCCATGAATGGTCCCCTCTCATGGATTTTCTTTTTAAATATTTATGTAAATTTAAAAGTAAAGATGCCCTCTTTCCACAACAAGAAGGTGGCAACCTGCAACCCAGAAGAGGGCTCTCTCCAGGACCTGAGCATGCTGGAACCCTTATCTTGGACTTCCAGCCCCTGAAACTGTGAGATATAAATTTCTGTTGTTTATAAGTTAAAAATAAAAGGTGAAGAATTTAAAAATCCACAAAATTAAAAAAGAAATAATACAGTGAATATCCATCACACTGTATTAATACACGTTAACATTCTGCCCATTTTCCTTTATATTACAAAGATCAATCTTCTGTCTATCCCATTCCATTATTCCATTCCTCTTCTTCATCAGAAGCAATCATTCTCATGCAATTTTGTGTGTAATCTTCCACTATCATTTTTATATTGTTATGTTCAGAAATAAAATTTACATAGATTATAACATATTGTAGTTATTATTCTTTGATTTATTTTCATTTTAACACCATCTTGTTAGGGATTGAACCAGTACTGCATTCCCTCTTTGGAATATACCATACATAATGTATTACCCAGTCTCATATTAACGGGCTGTCAGGTGTTGTCAGGTTATTTCACTGCTTCTGTGAGCGTCACTGTATCTGTCTCCTGGTACGTACGCAAGAGTCTCTGCAGAACATTGTTATATAATGTGTACCCACAGTCAAGCAATGTCGGCACCACATAGAATATTTGTTAGGAATGCAGAATTTCAGATCTCATCCCAGACCACCTGAATCAGAAACTGCATGTTAACAAGGTCCCCAGTGATTCGTGTGCACATTAAAATTTAAAGAGCACTGCTTTAGAAGATCTACCAAAATTTTCCTAAGTAGTTGTTACCATATATAGTCCTGCCACCCACAAATGAGAATTGGTAATTTCCTACATTCTGGCCAACATTTGGTGCCAACTGAATTTTTGAATTTTGCCAGTCTGGTTGGTGTGAAATAGTATTTCATTGCAATTTTAGTTTGCATTTTCCTGATTACTAATACAATCATTTCACAATTGTTCTTTATTACTTCTATATCTTCAGTTTTTCCCTCTCTGCATCAAAAATAAGCACATTTTAATTTGTCCAACTTAAGCCTACCCACACACAAACAAATAAACAAAACACCTCTTCATTTTATTTTCCCAACTATAGAATTATTTCTCTCCTGCATGTCATAGCAGACATCTTTGGAAACATTGTCCATACCTAATGTTTCAAATTCCTCTTTGACATTTGCTTCCATTTACTTGAATAATTTCCCTTTCAAGAGTACATGTTATTCCCATATTGCTAAATCCAATAATTAATTTCCAGTCCCTAATATATTTGACATTTCAGCCACATTTGACACAGACGATCACTTTCTTCCTTATGAAATACTTCACTTAGCTTTCATAACACTAATCACTCTTGCTTCTTCTCCTGCCTCACTGGCTACGTTTCCCTGGGCTATTTGCTGGTTGCTCAGTGCAAGTAACACTTGAAATATCATAAGTTTTAATCCTTAGCTCTCTTATCGTCTCTCTCTGTATCTACTTCTAAGTGACCAGGTTAAATCTCCTGAGTTAGAGAGCATCTATGTGCTCATTGTTCTTCAAATTGTATCAGCAGTTTGGTTCTCTCTCTTGAATTCTAATTTTTGATATCCAGCTGCCTATTTAAACCCCACACTGTTATTATCTATAGGCATCTTAAATTTAACATATCCACAATTAAATTCCTGATCCCCTCCACCTCAGCTCTGAAATCTCTTGTGCTGACTTTTTCATTTCAGAGAAAGACCAATCTCTTGTTCTAGTTACTTACATTCAAAACTTATTAGACCCTTCTTTTTATCTGACACTCTACATCCAACACATCAGTAAATCCTTTTAGTTATAACTTCATCATACATGCAGATTTTCACTGCCTCTCACCACCTCCACCACAACCACGCTGATCCATGTCATCTTAGTTCTGGGTTACTGTTATTATGGGTCCTAACTGTCTGTCTGCTTCTACACTTCCCTCTTTTCCCAGTAAACTATATTCAAAACATCAGTCAGAGTGTTTCTGTTAAACGTAAGACACTCACTGCCTAAAACACTCTGCAGCTACAATCTCACAGCCTGTGACCAATGATTGGTTGATATGAGTCCAGCATCATTGCCACATTCTGGGACAACTGTTAAGAGCCATGTCCATCACATAGTTTCGGTGGAATGAGTTGTCACAACAATGGGGATCAGCTTCTTCCTCTGCACAATCCCACCTTCCTTGCTGCCATATATCTATAGATATATTGCCAAAGCACACGCCCCCAGAAGCTTTCTAGATGCATTTTTTATTTTTCATTTTTTTGGCTTTTTGTGGCAGTCTGTTTTTAGGGAACACAATCTAAGACAACTCCTGAGTATTTTTAAAAAATAATACCGTGTTTCCTCAAAAATAAGACCTAACTGGACAATCAGCTCTAATGCGTCTTTTGGAGAAAAATTAATATAAGACCCAGTCTTATGTTATAGATTGGGTCTTATATTAATTTTATAATATAAATGCCCTTACCACATTTAACCCAATATTATGCTGGCCAATTCTGTCATTTCATATTTCTATATCAAAGAGGTGTACCACATTGTAATAGTATATACAAGAGTAGTCTAATAAGTATTTCTGATATTATAAACCATACTCGTCAGTCACCATTTATTTGGCATATGTACTGTGTTGAGCATTTTAATAAATGCTGTAGATCACAGAATACACAACATTAATATATTTCTTCATTTGGGAGAAATGAGACAAATAATAAATCATTGACAAGAAGCATGAAAAGGAAACTACCCATCATATGTTACTCCACCCTGCACTAGTGGTACCGAAAATGGGGTGTGCATATTAAAATAGGGGTACTCAAAGTGAAGTCCATGATTGGTGACAGTCTGCAAACTGTTTTCTTTCTTGATGAGATAAGTATCAAAATTAACGATGAGCATTAGAAACTTTTAAGACAATTAGGTGGTGTATTATAGAGTTGTACATTTGAAACCTATATAATTGTATTAACCAATGTCACCCCAATAAATTTAATCAAAAATAAAAAAGTAATTTGATAGGATAATTATATAAGTGTACAGTATTTGAAAGAAATGAGGCTCAATTTTATATGTAATTAAAAATATTTTTCTAATAATTTAATTTTATTACACTTTACAAAATTAGTCAGTAATAGGTTATAAATAAAAAAAATAGTCCTCTCAGTTTGAGAAACACTGTACTAAGGTAAAAGTGAATATGTATTTGACTATACTTGGAAAGGAAGACATATTTGACTTTGAATGATGTTTTAAAATGAGTAAGGAAATTGACTAATGAGAAATAGATAGGAGTGTGTGGTGGCCATGACATATACACTCCATTCAGGGGATTTTTCTAACCATGCAGACATAGTTCCAATTGAAGAATTTGGAAGGCAGATGGAGAATGGAATCACAGAGCAGAAAAGGGGTGGAGGGATGGGCTTACTTCTTGATTTTAGCTAGCCACAAGTTTACCAAGAAAATTATTCCCAGTAATATTCCAGTGGTGGGTAGGAGAATGAAGTGCACTCATAGCATCAGGAATGTTTGGCCTAAATGTACAATATTGAGGAAGTCCAAAGATTAGGTGGATATGTAGATTCCTGTTCTTCTGGGAAGTCAGCATTAGTCTGTCTTGATTAAGTGGGCTCCAAGGGAAGGGTCTTTCAGGGAGAGATTTTTGTTCACTAAAGCTTGTAAGTAAGGGCCCTTGGTCTTTAGAAGCTGCTGCAAATGTTCAATCTAATCAGGTCCCATATTTAACATTCTGTCATTATATAAATCCACATTAGCAACTGGCCACAAATATTCCTCTGTGAGTTGGAGGAGCTTATATTGCCTAATGAGGTCTAAAATCTAGAATACATTACAGAACTATGGAAGACATCTACATAAAACTCATACATCAAAAATAATAAAAGGACCAAATATTTGTTGATAATAATATGGTGTTAGGAATATGAATGATTTTTATCCTCTACCTACTTTATTTTTTCTAAAGTTTAAATAATAAGCACGTTTCTTTAAATATATATATATACATATATATATATATATGTATATATATATATACATATACATGCAATACATTTAAATAGTAAGTTCATATTTCTTTAAACACACACATATTGTGAATCTGAATAAGATATCAAGAAAATGGGAATATTTTTTGTAGGCATAATAGAGCTAAAGGAGGGAATTGGATTTCCCTACTGTGATCAGAAAAAACTTGAGAAAATGACTTTAGGAAATAGGTATAAAAATAGAAAAAAAAATCAGGAAATGTTAAGGAGTCAAGAATGATTTTACAATTTCAGTCAATTGAAAGGATAATAAAAATAATAACAGCTAACATGAATTAAATAACTGCTTACATTAATTGATACCAACTATGTTCCAGGTAATATTTACATCGATTTACATGAATTACTTCATTTATTGATGAGTAATGGCAACTTAATGAGGGAATGAAGATAATAAGGATCATGTTCTAGGAGACCAGTGGGAGGCTCTTACAAAACGTCACCACTTTTTCAAACTCATTATGTCTAAAATTCACTGTCTTCCCTCTCAAACATGCTTTTTTATAGTCACTCACTTTCAGTTGTGGCTTTATTCTTTTCCCCCTTCATTACCCACACCATGGAGTTAATTAACACCTCTCTTACTTTGTTCCTCTTTCAGCTTTTAATTCATTTAATAAGTCTATTAGTTTCACCTTTGTAAGATTCACCTTTGCTAATTACAATTGAAATTTAAAAAGCAGTACATGTGCTGTTGCCAGAAACTGCTTATATTTGAGAGGGGAAGGAGAAAATGCACAATGTTGAATTTCTGCTATAAGACAGTTATGCACTGGTCATTTCATGTACTTTCCTTCTCTTAATAATCCTATATAAGGGAGGTTATACATTTTATTAGCTTCACTTGAAAAGTGAATAAATCTGTGCTCATACAGATTATTATTTAAGTTGGCCAAAGTCACACAGCTCGTAAGTGATAGATCCAGGATTCACTCCAAGATATATGTAATTTCTACTGAATAATACAGTCTTATCTATATTCTAGACTGTCAAATGATTGATTATATAGTGATACAATTGGATTCATTGATATGTCTTTACTAATTCAATGGCGCCACAAATCTATTAAAAAATAAATTATAAGTGGTTTTGAAATTGATTCATCTGTACTAGACTGGGATTACCACATAAAAAAATACAGGACACCCAGTTAAATTTTAATTTCAGTTAAGCAACAGATGCTTTTTTGGAATAAGTATGTCCCATGAAAAATTTGGGACATTCTTATACTAAAAATCTTATTACTTGTTTATCTGAAATTTTGTTAAAGCATGTCCCCAATAATACATACTTGTACTAAAAACTTATTTGTTGTTTATGTGAAATACAAATTTAATTGGATGTCCTATATTTTTATTTGCTAAATTAGGTAACCTTACACTAGGCACATATATTTTATAGGTGTGGCTTCAGTCAGGAGGCAGAATTTAGTAGTCATCACTGTCTCATTGTCATCAGCATAGCTATCTTGTATCCATCCGGTACCTGTACCCATCCGGGTACCTTGTATCCATCTGGTACTATTCTAAACATTTTCTTTAGTACTTACCATTAATAGCTCTATTTGACTGATAAGGAAAGTGGGAAAAAATCAGAATCATTTTTCTTAAATTAAAACTATTGATTTAGGATTTAATCAATCTAAAATCATATTTGGATATTCAGGAGCCAGAGACGTGATTCTCATATTTGGGCTAGAAACATTCAAGTTCACCTTTGAAATATCATTCATATATTTTTAAATGTATCTGTAGTGTGTAAAACAGTTTTCACCATGCTATGAATTTAGCCTGCATGAAGCTATGAGAAATTTTGATAGCTGCAAATTTAAGAAACACCTCAGGTGAAAATTATTAGTTGGAATTTACATCAAGCAGTGTTTTTTTTTGTTTTGTTTTGTATGCAATGCAGGAGTAAGTTTCTTCTCTTTATGTATAAGTACCACTGAAAGCTATTTTTGACAAGGCTAACACATTTAAATTGAAAGGTTTTAATTTATTATTTTGAATGAAATTTCTTCTTGTGCTTTTAAAGTATCCTTCCCTTTAACTTTATAAACCCATAAAGTTTGATTTCAAAATTTTTGATGATGTTGTATAGAATATAGGATATTCCAGAATTGTTAGATGATAAACATGCATATCTAGCTCTGGTTCCAAACTCTTAAAAGTTTTCTTTTTAACTGGATCTTACAGCATTAAATATTTTACTTTCCATTTTGCTTTTTGTAATTTTCAGGTTTTGGATTACACATTTTTCCTAAAGAAAATATAGTAGTTTATTAATTGTGATGTTTTCATATTTAAGTTGTTTCAGTTTCTTTAGCAATAAAGTTGTATTTACCAATGTTTTAAAGGCTAAAATTCTATTATGCTATTACATTTTACTTAGGTTACTAGAACTCCTTGAAAAATATTGCTTCTCTTTATTAAAAGTTATTTTAATGATTAACACACTCCCTTAATTTTCTCCCATGGACACTTGTTTTCCTGTGGGTATGCTTTGTTGATTTTTTATGAAAATAAATGGAATTTAGGCTTAATACACAGAAATTTGCAAGCAACTTTTTATGTAAATATTTTTCTTTGTTATTTATATACATTGTTTCTTTTTTTAAGAAAATTTTCCACACTCCAGAAAGGTCCCAACTTGTGTTTTTATTATTATTATTAAAGATAATTTTTTAGAGCAGATTTAGGTTTATAGCAAAATTGAAAGATACAGAGATTTCGTACGGACACCCTATACCCACACAAACAGAGCCTCCCCACTATCATTATCCTCCAGCAGAAGGGTACATTTATTACAACTGGTGAACTTCTATTGGCACATCATTATTACCCAAAGTCCATCATTTACGTTAGGGTTCACTCTTGGTGTTATACAGTCTGTGGGTTTAGCCAAATATAAATAACATGCATTCATCATTATAATACCATATGGAGCATTTTCACTGTGCTAAAAATTTTTTGTGCTATACCTATTCATATCTCCCTGCCCGCCAAGTTGTGTTTTTCACATTAAAGTCTTTACTCACCTGTAATTCTTCGTGTGTACGATGATTTTGAGTTCCTTGTTCCACTGCTCTATACTACCACTTCTCTCACATATCAAGGTTCCATATGTGTGTGGACCTATTTGTTGTTGTTGTTTTTTCCCCCATCAGTATATTTGCTTATCCTGTGCTAATACCTCATTGTCTTAATGATCAGCCTTTATTATTTTTTCACATTTTTCTGTTTTCATTTTTAAAAGATTTTCATTAAAAATATAGCTAACATGCAATGTTATATTAGTTTCAGGGTACATCATAGTTATTCAATATTTATAGACCTAAAGAAGTGATCACCATGATAAGTCCAACAACCATTTGACATTGTACCACGCTATCACAATATTATTGACTATGTTTCCTATGTTGTACATTGTATCCCCATGACTTATTTGTTTTATACCTGGAAATTTGGACCTCTTATTCCCCTTCACCTTATCTCCTCTTTTTAAATTTTTCAATTAAAGTTGACATTCAGTATTATTTGATATTAATTTTAGGTGTACAGTATAGTGGTTAGACATTTATATAATTTAGGAAGTGATCCCTCTGACTAGTGTAGTACCCACCTAGCACTGTACATAGTTATTGCCATATTATTGACTGTATTTCCTATGCTTTACTTTACATGCCCATGACTATTTTGTAACTACAAATTTTTACTTTTTAATTCCTTCACCTTTTTCGCCCAGTCCCCCAAATTCTCCCATCTATCACCCCAAAATATCTAGTACCCATCTGATACCATACATTGTTATTACAATATTATTGACAATATTTCTTATGCTAGACCCTACATCCCCATGACTACTTTGTAACAACCAATTTGTACTTCTTAATCCCTTCCCTTTTTTTCGCCCACACCTCCAGCTCCCTCCCATCCAGCAACCATCAAAATGTTCTCTGTATCTAGGAGTTTGTTTTTGTTTTGTTTCTTAATTTCGTTCTTAGATTCCACATATAAATGAAATCACATTGCATATGTCTTTCTCTGTCTGATATATTCCACTCAGCACAATAGCCTCCAGATCAATCTACGCCATTGCAGATGGCAAGCACCCATTCCCTTCCAAGGCCAAGCAATATTCCATTGTATATATGTATTATCTCTTTATCCATTTATCGATTGATGGACATCCAGGCTGCCTCCACATCTTAGCCATTGTAAACAATGCTACAATTAATATATGGATGCATGTGTCCTCTCAAAGTAATGTTTTAGGTTTCTTCAGATAAATACTCTGAAGTGGGATTACTGGTCCTTCATTATCTTTTCTTATAACCTTTGTTTTAAAGTCTATTTTGTCTGCCACCCCAGGTTTTGCCACCCCAGGTTTTTTTTTTTTTTCTATTTTCATGAAATATCTTTTTCCATCTCTTTATTTTCTGTCTTTGTGTGTCTTTCAAGTGAGTCTCTCGTAGGCAATATATGTAAGGATTTTGTTTACTTATCCATTGGTCCATTCTATGTCTTTTGATTGGAGCATTGAATTCACTTACATTGAAAGTAATTGTTGATAGATATGTAACTATTGTCATTTTGTTATTCATAATTTTTATTTATTTTTTTTTTCTGTCTTAAAGAAGTCCCTGTAACATTCCTTATAATACCGGTTTGGTGGTGATGCACTCCTTTACCGTTTCTTGTCTGGGAAGCTCTTATACCTATCCTTCGATTTTAAAAATTAGTCATGTTGGGTAGATTACCTTTGGTTGTAGGTCCTTGCTTTTCATCACATTGACTATTTTTTATCAATCCCTTCTGGCCTGCAAATTTTCTGTTGAGAAATCAGCTGACAATCTTGTTGGAGCTCCCTTATAAGTTACTAGTTGTCTTTTTCTTGCTGTTTTTAGGATTCTCCCTTTGTCCCTAAACTTTGCCATTCTAATTATAATGTTTCTTGTCAGCCTGTTTGGGTTCATCCTGTTTTGAAATCTTTGCCCTTCCTGGACTTGTATGTCTATTTCCTTTGCCAGGTTAGGGGAGTTTTCAGTCATTATTTCTTCAAATGGGTTCTCAGTCCCTTGTTTTCTCTCTTCTCCTTCTGGTACCCCTATTAATATATTTATATATAAATGTTGTTATGCTTGATGTTATCCCAGAGGTCTGTTAAGCTATCCTCATTTTTATTGGATTCTTTTTTCTTTTTGCTGATCAGTGACCTTGTCTTCCAAATCACTGATTCAATCCTCCGCTTCATCCAGTTCGCTGGTGATTCCTTTTGATGCATTCTTCATTTCAGTTATAGTAGTTTTCACTTCTGACTGGTTCTATTTTTACGGTTTCTATGTTCTTTTTTGTGCTTGATACCTTTTTTTTTTTTTTTTTTTTTGCAGTTCTCACTAAGTTCCTTGAGCATCCTTATAACCATTGTTTTGAACTCTGTCTCTGGTAGATTGTTTACCTCTGTTTCATTTAGTTCTTTGTCTGGAGTTTTCTCCTGTTCTTTCCTTTAGGCCACATTTCTTTATTTTCTCATTTTTGCTGCATCTCTGTGTTTGATTCTATGTATTAGGTAGATCTGCTATGTCTCCCAGTGTTGGCTGGGTGGGTTTATGTAGTAGGTGTCCTGTGGGGCCCAGCAGCACAGTCTCCCTGGTCACCTGCTCCAGGTGCTCCAGTAGTATCTGTTGTGTGGATTGTGTGTGCTCTCCTGTTATAGTTGATCCTTGATTGCTTTTAGCACATTTGGGTGGCACTGGCCCTCAGGCTGTTTGGCTGTGGGGTTTGGCCACAACTTATAGGCTGCTGTGTAGGGGCACTTACCTCACTCAGTGGGGTTGCCTTCTGTTGGTTGGTGACTGTTGAGCCTGCTCTTTGTGTGTGCTGCACGTGGGGCTAATTAGGTGGTGTTTGGCTGTGGTCAAACCAACTTGGTGGAACCAAGTTGTGGAAACCAACTTCCAAATATGTTGGTTCTGGGACCTCTTGGGAGGGGTTCTGGTGCAGGTCCATGTCACCCACTGTCGTGCGGGGTGTCCGGCGGGGCAGCCTGCGGGGTCTCTGCTCCCGCTCCCCACATAAGAACGCAGGACATGGTGAGGCCAAAAAGGAACACCCACGGAGCCATGAGTAGGGAAGTCATACCACTATGGTCTCACTGGAGACTGGGTTTACAAGACGTGCGACCTGCTGTCCGCTTTGCTGCCAACCGACCAACTCTCCTCGACTCTCCTTACTCTCCTTCAGTCTCCTCCTTCACTCTCTTCAGCTCCCCTCCATAACCGCGGCAGTTATATCAGTGACCAATGGCTTAATGGCTACAGCTGATGGCCAACCAGCCACAGCTGACGGCCATCCACAATCTGAGCCAGCACCTCTCCACATGAGGCCGAGAGCCTGGAAACTGCTTTCTGGGGCTCTGTCCCCACACCCACTCCCTGTGTCTGGCTGGGGAGTACCTGGTAATAGCTACAAAGCAGTCCATGTTTGGTTGCTGCCTGTGCTGTACCAGGGTTTGCAGAATTTACGCTGCAAACTGAGAACATTGCCACAAGTATTGGGTCTGGGGTAGTTCCACAAAAAACCTGCTGCTACCTGCTGGCTCTCTTAAGATTCAGCCATTGATAGAGTCTTGTATGGTATGCAAGTTGGGTGAGTCAGGGTCTCACTGAGTAAGTAGCATGAAGCCCTGGACCTCACTAGGCCAATCAGATTTGGATTTGGCTGTGTTGGGGGCGGGCTTAACACAGGAAAGATGGCGCCTGCCTGCCGGCTGAATGGGAGGAGGACTCCTCACAGGGAAAATGCTGACTGTACTCTAGTCCTCCCCTGAGTCCACACATCTCAATATGCACCCCTCCATATGTCTCAGACACCTTCTGAGTCACCATCCCTCCCTTGGAGCCCAAGGTGAGTGCTTGCGAGTGAGTTTGTGTTTGGCCTATTTAAGAGGTCGTTTGGGTTTCCCGCAGCCTTCCATCTCACCTAGATGGTCAAAATCCCTGCTGTTTTTCACAGGGTTCCTCTTCCTGGCGTAAGTACTCCGGGTTGGGAACGTGGTGTGGTGGGGCTGGGATCCCTCTTTCTGGGGGAACCTCTGTGTCTGAGATATTTTTCCTAATTCTCCACCACCACAGGGAGGTTTAGGGCACGCTCCATGTCTCTGACCCTTCTACCAGTCTCGATGTAGCTTCTTTATATTTTTAGTTCTAAGACTTTTGTTTGGCTAGACTTTAGTTAGTTCTTCAGGTTGATTATTCTATAATTTAGTTGTAATTTTAATGTGTTCACAGAAGGGTACAGAAACAGTGTTTATCTAGGATCTCTTAATCTGTCGGCAACTTTTTAAGGGATGTGTTCATTTGTATATTAAATATTATTGAATAGGTAGTTGGATTTTTTCATGACATTTGATTTTCAAGACCTCTTTCAGAAGGGTGCCTTGAATTCCCTTATCTGCATAACTCTGTGATAGATTACATTGCAGGCTAAGTATTTTAGTGTATCTAGTAATAAAAACATTGACTAAAGATACACTGACACCCACCTGACAAGATGTTCTCCTTTAAGTGTATGCCTAAGGTTCCAATACTCATTTCATTCCAAGCTAATTTGTTTTTCTTGTTTATCTTTGTTTGGGAAACCAAAGAGTGTCATTTTCGTTTCTGCTTTACTACCTCAGTGTTCAGTAACTTGGAGTAATTACTCCAGTGGAGTAAATAGAGCTTCTTGCTAGAGGAAATTGGAGGATTTCTTCTTTTTCTAGGGCTACCATTTACTAAATCTGAACAAAATGCTTTCTTTCTGTACAAGAGGAAGGTGGTTTCTTCTAATATTCTGGGATGAAAGCAAACTATTATTTGGCGTCCTCTGCGTTCAAATGTTAACAAAAATTGTAGAGAATACATTTTCAAATTAAAAATTGGTTTGATTTTTGTTGAGAACAGTGAAATTGACATTTGGGAAATATTCCATGAGAAATAAATGGGTCTGTAGTTAGATATGAATTTAGTGCCTGCTGCAATTGACTAGGTAGGACACTAGTTCAGCCAATCTAAGATTATACCACTGTGCACAATTCCAAATGACCTGATATCTTTGGAACGCTGAATAGCGATGGTCAGGAATATAATGATTTATCAAAATCAATATGACATTATGTAAAGTGTGAGAAATATCTTCCATGGTAGTAAAATGTTGGGCCCTGGGATTATCATTATTGAGTTAAAACTTGATATCATTTCTTCTCAGCCTTTGGAAAATTGCTTTAATTTTCTAAACCTTAGTTTTATTTGGAGTATGAATGATAACATGTAAAGTACAGATCTAATGCAAGAAATGGCGGCCTCAGTAGAAATGTTGTAAAACTTTTCTGGGAGATAGAAAGCACTAGGGATAGAATTGATATGAGAAAACAAAAGAGACATACCAAAAAAGAAGAAAGAAAGAAAGAGAGAGAGAGAGAGAGAGAGAGAGAGAGAGAGAGAGAGAGAGAGAGAGAGAGAGAGAAAGAAAGAAATGCATAAGAACACTATGTTTTACATTAATAAAAGTAAAAGCATATTTGGAAAATGATTAAACCTAGAGTAAAACAATAAAAACCTGGAAGGGCAACTGGGCAATCAGGTAAATGGGTTAAAAGAGGGCAGTCAGATCACGTGGGATAAGGTGGAGCTGCAGACAGGCCTTCCCTGTGCTTCTCACTAACCTGCAGGGACAGCTGGGATGCACTGGAAAACAAGAGAACTACTCACCTAAAAAGACCTCCTATAGTAAATCTGAGGAATAGTGACAGAGGCAGAGCATACTGAGCGCATGATAGAAGGGGTAGGTAGGAGGAATTTTAAAAAAGAACAAAGGGGAGAGTATCTCTGTTCTGGAGAAGAGCATACTCAACGCCCCCCACCTGCTGAATAATGGAAAATGGTCAGAAGCCTGTCTACTACTTCATATTCACCTATTCTAAAGATACTGTCTAAACGTGATAAATCAAGAAATAGAAGTATAAGCAGATTATTCAGTTATATAGATTAGAGGAATATATCATATGTGTGGATGTTCACCTTTTAAATTGTTTTTTTTTTTTTTTTTTACATTTGGAACATTCCTACTTCTTTACTCCTGGTCACCTACCCCACCAATTCCCCAGCCTTCCTGGCAGCCAATATGCTAAAAACTTGACTTAATTTCCACCATGAACTTGTACCAACATGAGACATGCATTCAGAAAAAAGGCAAGGAAACCCACTGTTTGACAGAAGACAGGGGAAAGACAAAGAGCTTTCAGACAAAACAGACAGGTATTCCAGCATCAGCCATGCCAGTGACTCAAGGGCTAGGGATAAACTGGAAACTAGGCCACCAGAACAGTTTGGGAATTGTTCCTTCTAGGTAGCTTTTAGCTGGTTCTCAGGAGCTTGTAGGTAGTATATGTACTGATTTGAATTTTTAAATAAATTCATTTTCTAAATAAAGCAAAACAGTGTGCTCTGTTTTTTTCCATCAATGAACCCTACATGGTACAGTAATAGACCTCACAGAAACTGAGACCTGGAGCTTGGCTATCCTGCCCCAGGCTGGGACTTTGGTAGTCTGTAATACACAGTGGCAAGTTGGAATCCTGGAGTCATGTATGAAGGACATGAAAAAATGCCAGGAATGTGGGGGCATGCTGGCTATGTCTAACTGGAAATAAATAAGCAAGATTAACACTTTAAAATCTCAGTGTAGACTTTAAAAAGCAGGGTCTTTTGTTACCATTCCATTGTATCGTTTGCAGAGAAGGATGGAATAACAAAAAAATCAAAGCCAAATTATTGGTTGTGAGAGTGGAGAGCTGATGACTAGAATGGGAACACTTGGAAAGACCCAAATGAATCAGAATAACCAGGATCCCTGAGCCCAACTATACCTCCTTTAGCAGCAGAAGTCTCTCCTCCTCTATCTGGTGAAACTGTTCTTGACTTTACTTAAAATCCCGTGATAACCTGGCAGGCAGAGGCAACTCAGCAAGAAGAAGCGATTTCTTCCAATGTGCTATCCAACCTCACCTCATTGTCTTCAAATTCTAGCATGCCCTATGGAGTCAATTATACAGGCAAACCTGGGAAATGGCTGGTATAACAGCAGAAAGGCAAAGATTCGGCTAATCTTTACTATCAAAAGTCTTGGAAATATATGTGGGAATGTTTCCTAGGATGGGCATCCTCCTAAGATCAGGGAAAAAGAAGCATCACTTTGGCTGAGCTGGACTTATCACAAGGGCACCCTCATCAGAGATTCTATATTCCATTCAGCTACTCAGGCAGCTGGGAGTGCTTCAGCTTGTTCAGACTACACTGCATCGTAGACCCAATACAGACCTGTAGCAAATTAAGGTGAGGTACTACTTATGCCTTGGTATAATAGAAAAGAAGGATTTTAACAGTGAAGAAATATAGGAATATTGGAGTGAACTAATTATGCATGACCCACTTACTTGTCAATTCCTTCTCTATGTCTTTTAGAACATCCTTTACTAAAGAGGTGAATAAAGCATTGGTGTTGGAATGAGTGGCAGAAAAAGATAGGAGTTCTCTGTAGGTGAGGGATGATAGTGGGAATGAAGACCTAGAAAAGGATCAATCCAGGAGAATTTGGGCAATGTTTAAACAGATCTTGAAGTGCATCCTTTCTAATGTTTCTGTCATTTTGTCTCCCTGAAACTCTGTTCTCTGAAGCTTGAAGTTAATAAAAATATAGCTTTCTGTCACCTTGACTGTCTAGTTTGAAGAATGCCATAGGCAAAAAGATGTGAACATGCAAATCTCACCCAGGGCAATTGTCTGCTAATGGTGGCCTTATTTCTTGTTGTGGCCTAAATTTTGGTTGCCCATCAGTACCCTCAAATAGTTGTTGTTGTTTTAATATGTCATACAGGTTTTATGATTGTTATCTATAGGAAACTTAGTCTAAGTGTTCTAGCTATTATTGTTATATATATATATATATATATATTTAAAAAATCCAAAATTTAGCTGCTTAAAAAACAATTTTATTGTGCTCATAGATTCTTAATTAAGAGTGAAGACAGAGCATAGCAGTAATCACTTGTCTCTGTACCATGATGACTGAGTTTCTGAGAAGACTTGATTTCTGAAATCAATTTGATGATTGGAGCTTAGAATCATCTGGAAGCATTTTACCCACACGAGTGGTGATTGAGTGCATGCCGTTGTTGGGGCCTCACCTAGGGCTGTTTTATAGGAACACCTACATGAGGCTCCCATAATGTGGGCTTGTCTCTCTAACAGCATGGTGGTGGTCTCGGGGTAAGCAGATTTTACATGGTGGCTCAGGATTCTAAAAGTGACAGATGATAAACTTTCCATGTTTAAAGTATATAAGTTGATAAATTTTGACATATATAAATATATATATATAAAGAATATTAATAGATATAAGTCTATTCAGATATCTATTTTTTGCAGCTTCATTAAAATAAATAGCATGTACATTAAAGGTGTACAATGTGATGATTGCAGACACATTTGTATATTGCAAAATGATTACCAAAGTAAGGTTATTTAATACGTCATTCACCTCACATAATTACCATTTTTTGTTCCTGTTATTGTTGTGGTGAGAGAGATCTACTCTCTTAGCAACTTTCAAAAGTGCAATATAGCATTGTTAACTATAGTCACCATGCTGTAAATTCAATCTCCAGAACTTTTTCATCTTAAAACTGGAAATTTGTACCCTTTGACCAACATCTCCTCATTACCCTTATCCCCCAGCCCCTGGCAACCCCTTTTCTATTCTGTTTCTATGAGTGGTGCTTTTTTAGATCCCACATATAAGTGAGATCATAGAGTATTTGTCTTTCTCTGACTTATTTCAATTAGCATAATGCCCTCAAGATTCGTCCATGTTGTTAAAAATGGCAGGCTTCCTTTTGTGTGTGGGTGTGGTTGAGCAATATCCCAGTGTGTGTGTTTGTGTGTATCCCATTTGCTTTATTCATTCACCTCTTGATGGACCCTTAGGATGTTTCCATGCCTTAGCTATTGTGAATAACACTGCAATGAACATGGGTGTGCAGATAAATCTTCAAGGTCCTGTTTTCATTTCCTTCAGATATATAGCTATATACCCAGAAGTGGGATTGCCGGATCATAGGGTAGTTCTATTTTTAACTTTTAAAGCAATGTCCGTACTGTTTTCCACAGTGACTATACCAATTTATATTCCTACCAATAGTACATAAGGAATCTGTTGTTTGTTACAACCTTGCTCAATTCATTCATTCCTTCTAATAGTATTTTAGTGGATTCCTAGGATTTCCTACATATAAGATCATGTCATCTGAGAATATATATAGTTAACTTTTTCCTCTTCAATCAAGAAAACTTTTATTTATTTTTCTTGTCAAATACCCTGGCAAGAACCTCCAGGACAGTGTATAGACTGGAATAAAAGTGGTCAAAGTGGACATCCTTGTCTTGTTCTTGATCTTCAGGGGAAATTATCTAGTCTTTCACCACTAAGTATGATATTAGCTTTGTGGATAATTTTAATATCTAATTTTCCTAATTTTAGTATTCATGCTAGAGTAAATTTTGAATGATTTATTTTCTTATTATGATGGTACACTTTTTTTTCTTTTAATATCTCATAATTTTTGTTTGGATGCCAGACATTGTTAATTTATCTTTTTGGGTGCTGGATAATTTTCTAAAAATATTATTGAGCTTTGTTCTGAGATAGTTAATTTATACAGAAAGAATATGATCCTATTGGGACTTGCTTTGCAGCTTTGCTGGCATTTAGTCTAGGGCTATTTTTGTCCCATCACTAACATAAGACACTTCTGAGTACCTTAATCAATGTGTAGGTAATTATGAAGTTTTCCAGTCTGGTGTTTGGGAATGGGCACCATTTCCACTCCTCTGTGTGCTTCAGCTCTTATTACTGGTGGTTATTGCCCTGCTCTTGCATAGCTTTCTCATATACATGCATTAATCAGTAAGTAGGTGAATATATAACGAACGGTTTCTGAAGGTCTCTGAAGTTCTGCCTGCAGACCTCTCTCCTACAGTTTGCAGTATTCTGTGCTGCAAACTGTGGCTGTCTTGGCTTTTACCATCATCGAGTTCTGTTTTCTCAACTGTGGAAAACTGCTGACCTTAACTGATATCTTCCTTCTCTGCATTTCAGCCTAGAAACCTTCTCCAGGAAGCAAGCTAGGGCAAATACAGGGCTTATCTCATTTGTTTCTCATCTCTAAGGAATCATTGTTCTTCAATGCTTAAGGTTTAGTATCTTGAAAAAATGTTTCATATATTTTGCCGATATTTTAATTAACTCAAGCAGGAGGATGAATCTGGAACCTTTTACTCCATCTTGGCCAGATGCAGGTGTCTTTTATATACATTGAAGTTTGAGAATCATAATTTTGTGTGGACTTTGGGGCCTCAGTGCTTTGGTTTGGGTTATGAATCTGCCACTCAATCAATCTGCCACTCAATCAATCTGCCACTGTTAGGCAAGCTACTAAACCAATCTGTTCCTCAGTAACATGAAATAACCATACCACTTTGTGAGTTTGTTAAGTTTCAGGTGAGATGAAGTCAATGAAAAGG
Organism: Rhinolophus hipposideros; assembly: GCF_964194185.1. Taxonomy (NCBI): domain Eukaryota; kingdom Metazoa; phylum Chordata; class Mammalia; order Chiroptera; family Rhinolophidae; genus Rhinolophus; species Rhinolophus hipposideros. Next base: position 33,435,279 of record NC_138050.1, on the reverse strand, counting down.
ACCTTTTATTTTACTCTACATTGTTCTCTTTTGTTTAAATTCTTAACATTGATGACTATTGCATATATTAGTATGTGATTTTAAAATTGAAAAAAAATCTTTATAATCTACTTCTTTATTTAATTGCTGGAAACTTAGTTGAAGTTAACAATTTACATTTCCCATCTTCCCTAATCCTACACAGTATGCAATTGACAATGAACCTTTAATGGTTATAGAACGTGGTCATAAAATGACAAGCAATATATTTATAAATATTTTAATAATAACAGTGATAATAATTTTTGATTGAATGACTAAGGTAATGGAAGTAAATATTTCACTGTTTTAATTAAGTTGGCTCTATCTCTGTCAATTATTATAAACAGTAATACAACAAAACTTTATTGAAATATAAATATAATATTGTTAAAGATTTTCAGATGGGTACTGCATGAATATGGACCTTAAGAACTATTTTGAATTCATTTAATTTCTTCAAAACAAAACGGTGGCATGAATAATTAAACAAAAATATGATGTTTATTTTCAATTATACATCTGTGTAAAACATATAATAAATGTTTTCTGTAAATGACCCAAATTTAAAAATAAATATTTTTCTTTGAAATTTTAAGGCAAAATTTATGCTACCATATACTTATAATAACATCATATTCAGGACCCCACCCCCCAAAAAAGTAATCTGAACATGCTCTGATTTGTCATTTTTTATCTATTTCGTAAAACTTTTTGAATTAAACTTTTTGAATTAAAAGTAAGGAATTGCATCAATTGAAGAGTGATTCTGTATTGCACCAGATTTAGTCAGTAGCACTGTATAAATATTTTCTGCTTTCTGAGACGTAAGATTGGAATGTTAATAGTGACAAATACTAAAAGGATGTGCTAATGACTTGTAATCTGCCTTGCAAATATCAAACAATAACATTTTATAAAAATAAGTGTCATTTTTATGTTTTAGAGACACAGAAATTGTCCCACTCTCATTATCAGATGTTAACCAAATGGATGTATTTACAAACTAATACTTGATTAATTGTGAGAGCAAGTCTATCTTTTGAAGAAAGAGTTGTTAGTGATGGTCTGACAAATGCTGACTCATGTTATATGTATTAGAAAAAAACTTTCTGACCATCATACCCAATGGTGAGGTTAGAAAAGCAATCTAAACATGTTCTTTTTTGTAAAAAGAAATACTGTTGTTATGTTTTTCTCTAAGGGGTAGATTGCCTACTTCCCACAAAAGAAATGTACTTTTATTTTATGCTTTAATTTATGTGACATAATATTCAGAAATATTTCAGTGTGATTTGGGTGAATGCATAAAGTCAGGAACATTTTATTTTTCACCACTTATTCTAAATATATGTCTTATGAGTTCCTTCTGTTTCTTATAAACTGGGAAATAGCACTACAGGGCTTGCTGTGAAATGATGACAAGTGAGTTACCGCAAGCCTGTTTGTGCAAAATGATGGCTGTGGTCCCCGTAGGAGTTGTTTGGTGGAGAAGATGAAAATATGCTCAAACGTAGCAAGCTGCTGGATCCTAGAGATCATAATGCAACCTACTGTGTAGCTTGCATGTCCACATTAGATTATGTGCTAATTTGCCTTTTATCCCAGGGCTCTGAATATTTGTCATGGGAGTTTGGGACAGTGCATGAGCAAGAAAGTGTTTTGTGTGCTGTGTGTGTTATCATTATAATAATTTACATTAAACTTGATCCATTTCTGTCCTCTAAAATATGTTGACTATTGTTTATCGGTATAGCAAGAGATGTCTGTGAATGGAATAGTATGTATGACTTAGTGCTGTGGATTGCCTGATAATTCAGAATTCAACAATATAATTACTGAGAACCCAAGGCAGAGCTGCCTTACACATAGTCTAAGCAATCGAGTCCTTGCAACAATCCCAAAGATTGATCTGGCTCATTTTCTTAGGCTAAAACAGAAAACTTGTTCTATAAAAGAAAAAAAATAAATATACAATTTAAAATAAAAACAAAGAGCAGAATCTACATATTTGTGACTAATGAACCCTTTCAGACCCTCTAGCATAAGCAGATGATCAACTCGATATAGGGACACAGCATTAGTTGCCTTCTAAATTTGTGGTTTTCCCCCCAAAAAACAGGGAACTAGAAAAATACCCAATTAACCTATGCAATGCTACAACCTTGCTGATGCAACTTCCTCTCACTCCCTTTTTAAAATATTGCTACTTGAATCCTTTACATGCTCTGGATTTAGCATTATTAACATAGTGGTTATGTTTGTAGCCAAAATGAAAACGGGCAAGAAAAATTATCTGTACATTAGATCTTGAAGAGATCCAAGTTTGATCCCAGGCTCCTAATAAAACTTGTAATAGAAAAACTGAGCTATATCATAAATTTCTTGTAGAATTCATCATCCATATAAGATTTTTTCCCCCGCTTTTGCTTCATTCCTGTGCTGAATCTTGGTTGAGAGAGAGATTGTGTCTACTGTGATAGATTGCTGGGATGCGGATATGAATTGATGCTCTAGTGATAGCTGTTATCTTTGATTTTAGATTTATATGTTAGCTATTTTATATCTATATGTTAGATTACATGTTAGCAATTTTTTAAAGTAAGTTTTTCTTTCCCTCGTATGATCATTATTAAACCATCACAGACATCTAGAGGTACTGGTGATCTCCCATAATGGACAAAAGGCTCCAGACCAATGAAACACTCCTTTCCGTGAAGAAGTAATAGCCACAGGCTAAAGCCAAATCTTTAGTTTTTGTTTTTGTTTTGGTTTTCAGCCTAGATTTCTGCTACTGAGATAAGACAGAAGGCATGATGAGTCTGTTTCTAATAACCAAAGGGGGTAATGTGTCTGTTGCTAATTATCATAGTTCTAGAATAAAGTCAGTGCCAAATAAAATTCCAACCGAAATTATAATTTTGATGAAATACCCTTCCAAAAGAAGATGGATTGTATCGTTCACAAGCAAGGTTTGGACACAAGAAAGTTTTAAAAACTGCCCAAATTTTACCAGAAAGATTTTAACTCTTCAAACAGTCATGTTTGACTTGCAACCTGGCAGCTTTGAACTCAAAGGCGTACCACCTTTCAGGTGCAAGTTGCAAATTAAAATTACAGTTTAAGAAATAAGAGCTGTGTTTATATTAAACAGGTGGCTTCCGTTCAAAAGAGAATTGCTGGGGACTCTTTTATGACCATGCTGATGCTGTGACATATTAAGTGGAGCCTGTCACTTTTCCATCTGGTGTAGACAACTGCTGGAGGCGGAACCTATGGAGAAAGTGGCACACGCCCTGCAGCTGCTCCTCAATATGTCATAAATAAAGAACCAAATCATGGCTTCATTCTGCTTTATTAAACCCAATTTATGAGGATTGGGACATTTTTCTCTTGGGCAGTTGTCCACAGAGTATGGCTTGTAAGGAATTTGTTTTTTGATATGATCCTTTAAAGATTAACTCAGTGTTAACAGAGAAATTGTGACGTGCATATTAGACTTTTATTTGTTTGATTATACTTATCTAAGTGTATGCCTGATAAAAAGCCCTTCCTTAGGAAGTGTCATGCCTCTTTGTTTCAGAGGAGCTCTGCTGACTTGCTTTAATCTCCCCTTGAACACATTTATCCTAGAGTTTTTATCTCTAAAAGAAGCAATTTTTGATAGAATGATCTGTGTTCTGCATACATCACTCAGCTCATTTACTTATTGCTGTACTACTTTTGTGATTCACATAAAAAGGGATAACATTAAAAGCAAGGTAGTATTTACTGGATTTGTCTGTTTTTCCCAGTAGGGAGTTTGATGCTTTGTCAAATAAGATAATAGTGGAAAAACAAAAGCATGTACCTGTTTTCATAGGTATCAAAGTATTTTATTTAACTTTTAATAGTTTGCAAATCCTTAGTGTTCTGCTCTGAATCAAATGTCTTGCTATCATAAGCGTGGTGGGTGAGGATTTTTTTTTCTTGCCTCAGGTCTGGATTATGTTCAAATCATTGTATAGATTAAATGGCATTTTGTACATGCGATTTGTCTGTGAAATCCTTAATGTTAGGCAATTTTGACTTTTCTTGGCAGAACATTCTCATCTCTTATGATGTCACTGGCCGATAAAACACATAAAACCAAGTTTAGTCATGTCTGTGGTTTTCCAATATGTTTGGTAGCAAGAGGATTCCAGTCCCTGAGCACTTTCAAAGCTCACAGTATGTTCAGGCAAAGAGCAGTATATCCGTCACCAGGAAAACACTGAGAAACCCTTGAAGCGTGCTGGTGTCTAACTCTCTCAGAAGTTAAATAGTGTCTGCTGTCTTGGGTAACCTCTCAAGGTCACCCACGAGTCTTTCTACCTCATTCCCATCATATATAACTGTCAAGATGCAAATATGTGTTTAGGAAAGACACATTTTAGTGAAGTAGACTAATGTCTTTGATTCTTTCCAGAAATTATGAACCTGTAAAATTTATTATCATACTAATTAAACTAGTATATTCAAATCAATATAGCAGAGCAAAATGTTTAACATTGTTATAGCTTGCTGAATTCTGAACAGAATGAAATAAGCCATGTGTGTGAAACACTAGATTTGAAAATTGAAAGATCTTTTGGGGGTTGAGGTGAATACAGGTAGACAGAACTTGAAAGGTCTGACATTTCATCATTTACTCTCTAACAACTGAGAGATCTAAGCAGGTATTTAATAGACAAATTTTATGAATGATGATCTTTGCTTCATTATTCTCTGAAGCAAAATTGCTGAAATGGGCATTACATCCTATCTCCCAGAATTAGTAGTTTCTTCCTAAGTTTGATAGTTCTATCGTGATTTAGTTTAAGCAGCATGCAAATCTCTAAAAAGTTTTTGAGACTATAAATACTTCCATTAGCACAGCTACTGCAGGTGTATTTTGCAATACGTAGTATAGTAATTTTTAAGAAATTACTAAGAAATTATACTGCTTTCCATTTTTTAATGTGTTCACATGATGCCGGCTTATCTCCTTTGACCGTTCTTCTCCACATTTTTGAAGTTTGAAATGAGAACTAAAGAATTTTGGGGAAATAAATAGTATTTTAATCTCTTTTCAAGCTTAAGCTTATGGTAGTAAAATGATAAAGATTAGAATTAAGCAACAATTATATAGATGTCAGATATCAAAATTTGGCTATTTGGACATGAATTTTGATTTCTTAGAAATGGTAGGCTTGTGGCTAGAGATGAAGACACATTCTATTTTGAATAATTCATTTTGTAGCAGCTTATACCTCGCTTTACAGAAAGGAGAAGAATTGGTAGGGAAGTGTCTAGTAATTTTCAGGAGGACACTGAGGAGAATTTAATTTCAGAACACACAAGGAATCATTAAATTTTCACAAAATGAAATAATTGTGACATATTAGGTAACACTAATACATATAGATACAAAAGTCATGACGTTACGTCAGTGGAAGGATATAATCATATTCAAAGAATCTGATCTAAAAGGAACAGGGGGTGGCAGATTAAAAAAAAAGCATGTAGAACTATGAACGGGTTCTGTACTGTGAGATAATACTAGAAATTTCCTTGTTGGGTGGAGCTGAAACTCAGTTCTTTTCTAATATACTTCACAAAACAGAGAAAATACCGTGCTGATGGGTGACCTCAGATGTCTCTGCGATATCTTATTCTGCTAAAACCGAACACCTGAGTGATGTTTGCCCTCCTTTGTGACAATTTTATTCCCTGGTTAGTGGAAACAATTAAGGGCATTTCTCTTCCATACTTAATTTATGCTTAATGTAGTTTTTTCTGATACACTTCTTTCACTTAGTAATACGAGGTCTTAAGTTCTCAAACTTGTTGCAATGATGTTGCTAACCTTTTTTGATATCAGAAGGATTATTCGTTATGAATTTATACCAACTGGACAAACAATTAACTAAGTTTGCTATTTGGAAGTGCTGAAAAGGCTGTGTGAAAAAGTTAGATGACCTCAACGTTTCACCAACAATTCATGGTTCTTGCATCACGACAATGCACCAGCTCACATGGGACTGTCTGCGAGGGAGTTTTTAGCCAGTAAACAATTAATTGTATTGCAACACCCTCTCTCTTCACCTGATCTGGCCCCCAATAACTTCTTTCTTTACCTGAAGATATAGGAAATATTGAAAGGAAGACGTTTTAACAACATTCAGGACATCAATGGTAATAAGACGACAGCTTTGATGGCCATTCCAGAAAGAGTTCCAAAATTGCTTTGAAGGATGGACTTAGGCACTGGCATCGGGGCATAGCTTCCCAGGGAAGTACTTCGAAGGTAACCATAGTGATATTCATCAATGAGGTGTACAGCAGTTTTTCTAGAATGAGTTTGCGAACTTAATTGCCCGACCTCGTATGCATTTCTGGTTCCTCCATGTTTTTGTATAACTTGATATCTCATTTGTTTTTACTGGTGAATAATATTCCAATGTCTGGATGTACCAAAGTTTATTTATTACCTTCTGAAGGGCATCTTATTTTCTTCCAAGTTTTGGCAATTATGAACAGAGCTGTTATAAACATGCATGTACAGATTTCTCTGTGCATGAGTTTTCAATGAATTTAGGTAAATACCAAGGAGCATGATTGCTGGATCATATGGTAAGAATATGTTTAGTTTTTTTAAGAAACAGTCACACTGTCTTCCTAAGTGGCTATACTTTTTTGCATTCTCAGAAGTAATGAGTGCGAGTTCGTCCTTCTCCATGACATCACCAGCATTTTGTGTTCTTAGTGTTCTGGATTCTGACCATTCTATTAGTATGGTAGTTGTGTGTAGTTGTTTTGTACTCATTGGCACATTGGGGGAGTAGTTGTGATTTTACGGGTCATTGTCTGACGCAGGAAGTTGTCCTCTCTTTTTAAGATCAGCATTAAGTGGCTTTTCCCTCCTTGGGGTTTGTAGGGTAAGTCAGCAGGGTTCTTTAACTTGCCTGTTCTCCCACCACAAACAGTCTGATCTTGCCCAAGTCTGGGTACTGATGCTGAGGCGACCACACCCACCAGCACTCAGCGACTTTGGGGGATTTCCTGAAATCTATGTTGGGAGCTCATTTGTGCTGATTTGTGTTTGCTGGTTTTTCTTTTTCTTTTTATTTATTTATTTATTTATTTATTTTTTTTTTTGTGTGTGTGTGTGATTTGAAGCCTTTTTTAAATTTTGAAATTGTTGGTTGTTAAAGGAAGAGTTTTGGAGAAATTGAAAACCTTCAAGACTGTCATGATGTTATTGCTGGAATTTTCAAATGTGACAGTTTAAATTATTTTATGTACTAAGGTAGTTCTTTTTGTCAAATGTTTTGTAGTAGTTGTTTGAAGTATGCTTTTTATTCAGAGTTACATATTCATTCAGGGGAAAATGCATTTTCCATTTTTTGGTGCTCTTCCAATGACAGGTCACTCAGGAATCTGGGTATACCTAGTTACTCTCAAGAATTCAACCAACACTACCTCTTCTAATTGGTAATTTGGGAATTCTGTTGTCATTTGTGTCTGAATTCTCTAAACCAGATTTCTAACTATGTTTATAATCTTGGAATTTTCCATTTCAAAATGTTATTACTAAATAAGAAAACATTTTAAATAGTTGACAGAAATTTTTAATTTATTTTTTTATTCACTGGTAAAATTCATTTTTTTTCTTTTTAAAAATTTTTGGCTTTGTTCCAAGTTGTGCTTGTTTTGAAGAATACTGATTTATTGCTATTGGTGAAAAACACAAGATAAATTACTAAAGTCTTCTCAGTTTATTAAGATACTCACTGTTGTATTGTTAAGGTACAACATACATCACATTTCACTAAAACAAGATATATTGCACTGTGAGGGTTGTATTCTGAGTGGTTAAAAGGCAGCAATAGGTTTCCACTATATAAATTTTTTCTTTTAATTTTTATTTAACATGTATTTTTGCATTTTTATTAAAATATAGTTGACACACAAGATTATATTAGCTTCTGATATACAACATAATGGTTTGATATTTATATACCTTACAAAGTGATCACCAGGATGAGTCTAATAACCATTTGTCACTCTGCAAAGTTATGATATTATTGACTATATTCCCTACGCTGTACATAAGTTTTCAAAATTTTGTGTGTATTTTTTTTCATGATGCTTTTGGACATTTGAGTTCTATAATTTTGCATAAAATCTGTAGGTATTAAACTGTCATTGTTTAATTTTGAACTTTGGAGCTGTGAGTGCTCATTATTGTTAGAAAAGTATGTAACTTTACTAATAATTGTCACCCCAATAAACTTTAATTAAAAGAAAAAGAAAAGTTTGAATTTACTATTATCTTGTAACTAACGAAAATAGTCTCCCATTGTGATCCCTTGGAGAGTTGTTAGTGTGTCTTATTGTTACCCAAATATATTTATTTTTTTATTTTATTTGCTACCATGTTTACCCCAAAATAAGACCAAGCCGAACAGTCCGCTCTAATGCATGTTTTGGAGCAAAAATTAACATAAGACCCAGTCTTACTTTACTATAATATAAGACTGCGTGTTATATTAATTTTTGCTCCAAAAGATGCATTAGAGCTGACTGTCCGCCTTGGTCTTACTTTTGGGGAAACACAGTATTTGTTTGTATTTTCATTAAATTTATTGGGGTAGCATTGTTTAGTAAAATCATACAGGTTTCAAGTGTACATTTGTATAATACATCATATATATGTTACATATGTGTGCTCATCACTCAGAGTCAGTTCTCCTTCCATTGCCATGTATTTGACCTCCTTTGCCCTCTTCTACCCCTCACACTTTACCCTCTGGTAGCCACTTAATTTGTTGGTAACCACTAAACTGTTGTCTGTTTCTATGAGTTTTTGCTTGTTTGTTTCTTGCTTTCAGTTTTATATCCCACGTATGAGAGAAATCCTGTGGTTCTTGACTTTTTTGTCTGACATATTTCACTTAACATGATAATCCCAAGATCCATCCATGTTGTCGCAAATGGCATTATTTCATCTTTTCTTATGGTTGAGTAATTCCATAGTACATATGTACTTCATCTTCTTTATCCAATCATCTACCAAAGGACACTTTGGTTGTTTTTATGATTAGGTCACTGGGAATAGTGCTGCAATGAACATAGAGGTACATATATCTTTATGGATAAACATTTTCAGTTTTTTGTGTGGGGTAGATTCCCCAGAAGAGGGATTTCTATGTTGTGTGGTAATTCTATTCTTAATTTTTTCAGGAACCACCGTACTGTTTTCCATAGTGGCTGCACAAGTTTATGTTACCATCAAAAGTGTATGTGGGTTCCTTTTTCTCCATAGCCTCTCCAACACTTATTATTACTTGTCTTGTTGATAGCCATTCTAACAGGTATGAAGTGGCATCTAATTATTTTTGGTGTAATATGTTGTAATTTATAGTTCGCTCTTCAAAGCTCTTCTCCCTTCCTGCATTTGTTTCCACTTACCATGTCCTGAGCCCCTTAAGAAATGTTGCTTTGAGTTGATTAAGTCTAGTCTACTGAGGGAATTGAACCATATTTTCAATGATGTGAATGTGAGAAATGTATTTGACTCTATTGGCTTGATTGCTCTCTTCTTCCCTTTAGATTTTACCCTTGGGTTCCTTTTCCTCTCTTTTATAGTAGTACAATGTGGAGCCACTCTGTCCAATAAGGTAGCCAGTGGCTCCGTGGCTATTGAACATTTGAAATATGACTAGTCCAAATTAAGATGTGTTGTAAATGTAAAATACACACTAGATTTCGAAGACAGTATGGAGAAAGATATTAAACTAGCTCACTAAAAAAATGTTGTACAGCAATTACTCATTGAAAAGAGAATATTGGGTTTATGGTGGCTTAAGTAAAATATATTATTAAAATGAATTTCACATATTATTTAATTTTTTAAAAGTAGCTACTAGAAAATTAAAATGACACAAATGGTTCACATTATATTTTGATTAAACAGTGCTGATTTGGAGGGGCAGAAAAGGCTACTTAAATTTGCACCTAAATTAAAGATTCCCTCTTTGTTTCAGTTTCCTCAGCCTGCGTCATTGTGAGATCATAAAGGGGTATATACCAAGTAACTTATCCAAAGGTGTCCCCTTTCTGTATTTATATGGAAAATCTACGGTTGTAGGGTTGATAGAAGACTATGAAATCTGGAATCCCAGTCAAATGTAGCCTCATCATGTTATCAGAAATGTATGACAAGGCTTTTGATAATGTTAGGAGCTTTCTACTGAATGGACAAAAGTTGAAATGAACAGAATGGATTGACTTGAGGAATAGCAAACTAAGTCTGAGCACAATATGTATAGTTAAATTTAAACTTTTATTCAGTGTCAGTAACTCTTTTACAATATTAAAGACTCCCTGTAAGAACAAAGCCCCTTTTTGTAATCATTCAAGTCTCAATGTTGTCTCACAATTTGAATTACATAATTTTTACAATCTAGTTAATGTTGGTGGTATAGAAAATGGATATGTATGGTATTACAAACCTATGATTTTATTTATACTCAATTTGTAAAGTCACAACTATCTTAGGGGTTGAAGAAACATAACAAATGGCAACAAAAATAATTTATCTTTCTTCTTGAATCAGCAAAATGAAATGTCCAGTGGCAAGGGAGACTTTGTTGAATGAAAAGACAAGTACAATGTGCTAAATATTCATTTTAACAACCTCAGGATCCAGCTTCTTTAAAGAATATTTTAGCACTCACTTTGGATGAGATCTGATGCTTCCATGGAAAATAATGATAAAATAATCATTAATAAGACACCTTTCCATTCTGAAAAGGATCTGATATCGATGAGGTCAAACTTTTTTGCAATAGTCTAAGACATTTTCCACACTGCAAGTTAGGCATACCACTTGAGGACGCTATATCTTGTTACAGTGATGAAATCCTGGTCTCTCCTTAGAGAGTCGTTACCAGTTATGTTCAGTAAACATGGAAATTCCTTCTGGTTTTTTATGTTTCTTGACTAATGCGGAAGCGTGCTTGAGATAACTGATGTGAAATTCCTTGCCTTCCCACCAATATATGGAGACATCGAAGATATGTGAATTTATAACAGCACAATAAATTAAGCTTATTAGTCTATGATCAGCTAGATTTTAGGAGGAATTCAAACTAACTAAAATACCAAAAAAACAAAACAAACAAAGAAACAAAAAAAAACCCTAGGCAAAACAATGGCGTCCTGCAGTTTTTCTGAATAGTGTTTACTGCCCCTCTCTGGTTTATTTCGGGGGGTGTGTGTGTGTGTGTGTGTGTGTGTGTGTGTGTGTGTGTTGGGGGGATTGTTTTGGGTCCACCATAACTATAGAGTGCTACTGATACTTAGTGCTGGAGGCTGGCGACACTAAATATCCTGCAATGTGTAGGATAGTCCTTCACCATAAAAAATTTTTGAAGCCAAATTCTAACAGTGCTCCCACTGAGACACTGTGAATGAAGATTTCTACCCACGCATTGGATGAGCCATCACCTTACCTTCAGACTGCTAAAACAGCATTAACAGCAATAAGCTTGTTTTGCAGCTGCTCCTCCCAATTAGCTGCATTAATTTTTATTTTGAAAAATCTAAATAATGGAATATTAAAACCTTAATATATTGCTTATGCAGAAATTATGTTTGCCACCTTTCTTGGTAAAAATGCAGAAAACTAGGGATTAATAAATGGGTGTTTAAATATAAATATTTTTACATGCATAATGTTAAAATGTTTTCCTGTTTTTTTCTTCCTCTTCTTCTCATCCTCTCTTGCTTCCTTCGTATTCCTTATGCCACATAAGAGTGACTAAGATTAACCCATTTTCTTAGTAGCCTACATATAAAAGAATAATTTTCTATAATTATAAATTTATGTCTTATAAATAAAAATGATTGCCTAATTATCTAAGACTGATATCAGCCCCAGCCTTCTAGAAGACTATGTCTTAGATTACTTGTTAGGAGATGTACACTATATGGTGTCTTTCCTTATATTTATAGAAATACTAGTCACAGAGACCAGTGTTTGTACTGCTCCTTATTCTTTCTTAGAAGGTGAGGGGCCATTGGAGAATAAGAATGTTTCCTTTTCTTGGATTCTCACCTAGAAATTTGCCCCAAAATTCTATTTCTAGTGTCAGTTGCTAACATTCACAGTTCTACAATTCTCCTAAAAATCCCCTGAGGGAATTTGTTGTAAGACCTAAAAATTCATGTCTGCCTTATTATCTTGGAGCCTCTTAGAGCCCTAATGGCCCATCTGTGAGTTTATTTCCTCTCATTAGCAGCACCCCCCAACTATCGGTTGGAAAGACTCCCCACCTGGCTAATTCCCCTTTCAGCTGGACCAGCTGCACTCCACTCAGTCTGCAACGGAATGGGTTTCATCTCCCTTCCAACTTGAGGAATTAGTCAAATAAACATTGCCTTTTGGGGAACATCGATAACTTGTCACTACAAAGCCTACTTCCTACACACAGCCCTTGCTGGTTCCCTCTATTCCCCAGTAAAACTCCTGTATGGCCCTACAGGTCATGTGATGTCCTCCTCTCTGGGCTGTGGGTATAGGTAACTAGTAAACCACTGTTAATTTCATCTGTCCAGTGTCAGGTGTCATGTGTGGCTATCTCTCGACTCCTAGGGCAAGACTTCCTCCCTCACCAAGGGGGTGAAGAGTTGGTGAACAAAACAATTGATGTCATGAACAGGATGGCCCAATCACGATAGACAACTCCTGGACAGCTTTAACTGATGGCTTCTTTCTAACTAACTGGTTCCTGTTATGGAGGAAGGCCTCCTGCTACAGAACCACCAATTGCTGGTTGCCCTGTGCTTTTGCTTGCACAGCATTCTGGTCTCTCTCAGGTGCTGCCATCTCTTTCTATCATAAAGTGTAATTCTTGCTCCCTATGACAGAACTGTTGTTAACTGATGATATCCTGGCATGAGGTACTGCTGGGTGAGGGCTGTTTCTGCCAGGTGGCTTCTGGGATTCCCACCACCACGTCTGAAGCAGGGGACCCAACAAGCCTATAGGAATAATGTGAGGCTAATCTGTCAATAGGGGCCAGGGGAACTGATGACAGTGTCTGAATTAGTGGGCTCTTGAGACATGCTTGCGTGTCATCTGTTAGAACTCTCAAGGATAAAAATACCAATATATTGCGTCTAGCTGGTGACTGGAGATTGATCACAGTCCCCTATGACGTACGGTAATGTTTCTCCAACTTGAATGTGGCCATGAATCACCTGGGAATCTTGTTAAATTGCAAACCCATGAACTACACTTTGAGCAGCAATGAAAGGGGGTCAGAGCTTTGAAACAAGTGTCTAAACGACAGTTCTGAGATTCTAATGTTGATTTGGGCCCTGGCTCATCCCGTATTAATCAAGCTCTAAGAGTCCTACTCCTTGCTGCAAAAGTAACATACGCATGAATAATTGTATAGAATATGTTGTCTTCTGGACATTGTACTAGGCACTAGAGATATGACGTTTGTAATATTGTCTCTACCCTACAGGAACTTCATACCTGATGGAATGAATGCAGCATATCATTTCTCTTCTGCCCAGCCTGGGTGGGTGCTTTTTCAGTATTGGTGGACTGAATATTGCCTGTGAGTGTGACAGGGCAGATCACAGCTAATCGTGCTCCCATGCAACTATGACAATAGCATATCTAAGTGATACAAATCCTCCCTCTTGTCAAAAGCATGTTACAGGATTATATACACCCTCTGTGATTATAAATATTTCCTTCTTCCACCCACATGTCCCTAAATGCTGCAAAGATACAAACATAAACAGCATTCTCAATATACTTATTATGTACTCTTGATAAATGAAAGTGTCATTAATTTTCACACATTCAAATGTTCCCCAATTTATAGAATATATTCGTTAAAATTAGAAAATGTAATATATATATATATATATATATATATATATATATATATATATATATATCTGTGACAAACTTCATGATATGCTCTGTGAGCTATTTTAAAGTTATTATGGTATTATAAAATTTGTATCCTGGACTCATGTTGGCTACTACTGCTTCCTTCCAGCTTGCATTAATTAGGCTACAAACAGAAATGCATAAGGCAGGTAGTGAATCAAGACTACTAGCATCATAGTAAAGTAGAATAATAAATCAGTAACTCAGAATGAATACAAATTTATAAGTAGTTCAAGTAGTTCCTATTAGGTTTATGTACAAATGAGAATAAAATATTTACATGTCACAGGCAGTTTCATACTACCAACAGCAAAATCAATTGTTCTACCAAGTGCTGGAAAAATAATCTAGGGAATGTTGGTGTCAAAGCCGATGATCAAATCATAAAAATAAGCATAATACAAACTGAAAATGAACATAGCTTCAGAAAAAGGTATAGCACGTTTGAGCTAAAGTTAATTATTAAATTTATAGAGCTGCTTATTCATTCATTCATTCATTCATTCATTTTTGTTCATGGGAAAACTCAAGTCAACATACACAATCACCACATAAAAATTTCAAGTAAGGAAACATAAGTATAGATGTTTAGATATACTTTACAAATTACCACATAACCTGTCCTACTCCAATACCTAGCAGTACATTCCACATACTTAGACTTGATTTCCTGTCTTATGCGCTCTCTGTCAGTAGTTTAAAAATTAGATCCTCAATAAATAATGGCTAAATTGAATTAGGATATCTCTTACTGGGCTCTCACTCAAACCACAGTCATACTTTCCAATAGATGTCATAAAAAATAAAATATTGTTCTCGACAAAGCTATTTACCCACCTCTCCGGGTTCTTATATAACAATACAATTTTTTTTGTATGTGTGTGTATGTGTGTGCAATTTGTGGCCTCTTGCCAATTTTCTGGGGTACCTGAAGCTGGCACAAATTCAAGATAAATAACATCTAACAATGTTAGAAATCCTGACTTTTATAAGCCCATCAAGTAATAGAAGATAGATGTTACTGTAAAGGAAATTTCTATTACAAGAAAAATGCGTACTGTTTGACAGACGATTCATTTTACGCTTTTCACTCAGAGATTATGTCCCAAGAATTATGTTACAAAGTCATAAAAAATGGGAAATACATTTTATATTTATAACTGAAAATAGTAACAGCAATTAGCTCAGCTTTGTGGAAATGTGGTAAAGAATAAAATGATTATCAAAGCTCCTTAAAAGAACAAATTTTCAATGATGTAAAATATGCATTATTTGTAAGAATTCAGTATAGAAATATACATATATTTGATAAACGTAATTTAAAATTAGACTGCTTTGGTAAATCATTCAGACATCTGTATGTCAAAAGGATTATATTTATTTGTCTTCATTATAATTAAATTTCAATTAATTAATTGAATAATGAGATTTTATGGAATGAAAATTTTCAATCATCATAAACAGTGATAATATATATATACTTCAGAAGAGAAATCTTGTGAGTACAATGAAAAGTATTTGATTTATACATCCTAATTGGAGATTATAAGGATGAACCCCCTCCTTAAATATTTAAGAGAAAATAAAAGAAAATAACTTGAAGTTCCTTTAAAGATAGCATTAACAGGCAAGAGACAAAAAAATCTTAAATACTTTGCAATGAAAGTGAAGTTTCTAAGTGCAATTTCGTGAAAGAAAAAGTTTTCCCGGAAAGTATTTTTGACCTGATTTAGAATCTCATTTATTCTGGTGAATACTTTGCAGTAAAATGTGAAAGATTTAATATTTTAAAATATTAATTAATTTACATGATTTAACTGAGTTTTGAATTTCACAATGCTGCTGATGAATTTGTGAATATATATGTATTTTTGCATTTTATTTTATTATTTTCCAAGACTTTTATGCAAATATAGATAGCAGGAATATTATATTAGTTTCGGGGTACACCATAGTTATTCAACATTTGTATACCTAAATAAGTGATCACCATGATAAGTCCAGCAACCATCTGACACCATACCACGGTATCTCAGTGTTATTGACTATATTCCCCATGCTACATCCCTTTGACTTATTTGTTTTGTACCTGGAAATTTGAACCTCTTATACATCTCCACATTTCTACCCTCCATTTTTTAATTTTTCAATTACTGTTGACCTTCAGTATCATTTAGTCAGTATCTCCCTGACTAATCTGGACACTCGACATTGTTATCACCATATTACTGACTATATTCCCTATGTTATCAATTTGTACTTTTTAATCTCTTCAACATTTTTACCGTCCCCCAACACACCTCCCATATGGCAACCATCAGTTAGTTCCATGTATCTGTGACCATGTTTCTCTTTTGTTTGTTTATTTTCTCCTTTAGATTCCACATATAAGTGAAATCATACAGTATTTGTCTTTCTCTGTTTGATTTACTTCACTTAGAGTAATACCGTCCAGGTCCATTCTTGCAAATGGTAAGATTTCATTCTTCTTAATGGCCCAGTAATCTTCCATTGTACTCGTATATATGTACAACTTCTTTATCCAGTCATCTATTCATGGGGACTTTGGTTGTTTCCATAACTTGGTTATTATAAATAATGCTGCAATGAACATAGGGATGCATAAATCTTTTCGAATCAGTGTTTTGTATTTCTTTGGATAAATACCCAGAAGTTGTACTGCTAGGTCATACAGTCATTCTATTTTTAATTTTTTGAGGACCCTCCACACTTTTTTCCATAGTGACTGCCCCAATTTGCAATCCCAACAACAGTGCACAAAGGTTTCCTCACCTCCACATTTCCGCCAATACTTGTTTTTTTTGTTTTGTTTTGTTTTGTTTTTTTAATTGATGAGGACCATTTTGACAGGTGTGAAGTGTCATCTTATTATGGTTTTAATTTGTAGTTCTCTGATGATTAGTGATGCTGAGCATGTTTTCATATGTATGTTGACCATCTGAATGTCCTCTCTGGATAATAAATATCTATTCAAGTCCTCAGCCCATTTTTTAATTTGCTTATTAGATTTTCGGTGTTAAGTTGCATGAGTTCTTTATAAATTTTGGACATTAACCTCTTACTGGATGTATCATTGAGGAATATCTTCTCCCATTCAGGGGTTGTCTTTCAGTTTTGTTGATAGATTCCTTTGCTGTGCAAAAACTTTTTAGTTTGATGTAGTCCCCCCATTTTTAATCTCTTTCTTTTATTTTCCTTGCCTGAGGTGACATATCAGACAAAAAATATTACTAAGAGCAATATCACAGACTTTACTGCCTATCTTTTCTTCCAGGAATTTTATGGTTTCAGGTCTTACATTTAAGTCTTTAATTCACTCTGAATTTATTTTTGTATATAGTGTAAGAAGGTGATTTAGTCTCTCTCTCTCTCTCTCTCTCTCTCTCTCTCTCTCTCTCTCTCTCTCTCTCTCTTTTGCATATATTTGTCCAGTTTACCCAACATTATTTATTACATAGACTGTCTTTACACCATTGTATATTCATTCTTGCTTCCTTTGTCACAGGTTAATTGACTATATAGGTGTGGGTTTATTGTTAGGCTCTCTGTTCTGTTCTATTGATCTATTGTTTTTTATGCCAGTATCATGCTGTTTTAATTATTATAGCCTTGTAGTATAGCTTGATATCAAGTACTGTGATACCTCCAACCTTTTTCTTCTTTCTCAAGATTGCAATGGCTAGTCAGGGTCATTTATTGTTCTATATAAATTTTAGGATTATTGTTTCTAGTTCTGTAAAAATGCCATTGTATTTTGATAGGGATTGCATTGAATCTATAGATTACTTTGGGTAGTATGAATATTTTAATGATATTAATTCTTTCAATCCATGAAGATGGTGTAGACTTCCATTTATTTGTATCTTCTCCAGTTTTGTTCTTCAATGTCTTACAATTTTTTACGTACAAGTCTTTTATCTCTTTGCTTAAATTTGTTCCTAGGTATATTATTTTATTTTATTATTTTATTTTATGCAATTGTAAATGGGATTGTTTTCTTAATTTTTCTGTCTGATAATTTGTTATTGCTGTGTAGAAAGGCAACTGACTTCTGAATATTAATGTTGTATTTTAATACTTTATGGAATTCATTTTTTAGTTCTAATAGTTTCTTGTGGAATGTTTGGGACAGCTCAGCAAAAGGCCCTGGGCATCTTAAGGTCTGCTGTCACCTGCCAGCTCTCCATTTCTTAGCATTGAAAGAACTTCAGGTGGTACAGGAGTTGGATGGGACAGGGTCTCAGTGAGTCACCAATGTTTGACAACTTGTGTTTCCTGGGTTAATGCAGAATCAGATTTGACGAAGGTTCTGAGCCTTGACACTATTGCAAAAGTGTCAGAACACACCAATGCCAGCCACCATCTGCCTAGCTGGCAGACTCCCGAGAGTCCAAGAAAGGCTACAGTGTGGGCCAACACTAGCTTCCTGCCAGATAAAAGCCTCTGGCACTGTGCAAGTTGGGTAGGGTGGATTCTCAGGGTGTCACAAAACTGGAATAATTGGAGCTCACTAGGCCAATTAAAATTTAGATTTGGCTATGTGGGGGAGAGCTCAACACAGGAAAGATGGCATTAGACCTCTGGCTACACAGGAAGAAGAGTCAACATAGGGAAAATGGCATCGGTTCCTCCAGCCCTCACTCTGAAGCCACACAACACAGTCTCTCCCTGTAGGTCTCTGACACGTCCTGAGCTATAGTCCTTCCACTGGAGCCCAGGGTGAGTGCCTAGGATCAAGAGAGTCTATGCATGGGTGCTTTAAGAGGACATCTTGATTTGTAGCCACCTTCTATCTCACCCAGCCTGAGAGAATCCCTGTTGATTTTCACAGCTAAATGATATGGGTGCTACACTTCCTGGCACTGGTGGTCTGAGCTGAGGAGCCGGTGTGGAGCCAGTGCTCCTTGCTCTTCAAAGGGACCTCTGCTGCTGAGATATCCCTCCCAATTTTCGACCACCATACATGGGTGTGGGGCCAGCTCATTTGGCATCTCCACTCCGCCTACCAGTCTCGAGGTGGCTTCTTCTTTATATTCTAGTTATAGGACTTCTGTTCAGCTAGTCTTCAGATATTTCTCCAGGTTGATTGTTCTATTATTTAGTTGCAATTTTAATGTGGTCACAAGATGAAGCATGTCCAGCATTCACCTACTCCATCATCTTGACCAGAAGTCTCTTATATATGTATCTTTGTACACATTTTCTGGGTTCATTCAACTGCCGATAAAGAATTTTACCATTCTGTTTCCTTAAAAATTGGGTTGGTTTCTATAAATTAGGACTTCATATGTTCTCTGGTGTGTGTGCGTGTGTGTGTGCGCGCGTGTGTGTGCCTTTCCTGGCATATCAACATCATTCTTTCAGATCAGCCTTTTCTGTGTGTCTGGGAATGTAGAGAATGACAGTTCCTGTAACAAGGGTTTCATAATTTTTCCCAAGAAGGACTAAATCTCTGTCTCAGTTTGTATTTGAAACATTATGGGGTTGGATTTGTTAATCTTGGCTTGGCTAACACTCTTTTCACTGTTGGTCAGTATTCAGGGGTCTGGGCCTCTGTCGGCTCAGGTTCCCACCCCTACATCGGTAAACATTGCTAGAGAGACAGGCAGGGCTATGTCTTAACAGTATGCCAATAAAGAAATGGTGTGCTGGAAGACCAAATAAAAATAATAAAAATGTATTTTATATATATCATAAGAATATTAAGCTTTACGTAACATAATTATTACAATTTTTTCCACACTTGTTTTTCTTTTGCTTTTTATATGGTGATGTAATGTGTAGTAATTTTACATTTTATGTAGTTTATCACCCTTCTTTATATGGTTTCTCTTTGACATTATAATTTTAGAAAATATCCTCTTCCCAGGTCAAAAAAAAAGTCTTAATTTTTTCTCTTGTTTTATTATTTTATATTTAATATTGAATTTAATTTCAATATAAGGTATGAGATTGTGATTTAACTCTATCATTTTTATTCTCCAATCATTAACAAATATCTTAACACCATGAATAGAACAATTGTTGTGGTTTTAGTGATTTGAAATGTCACCTTGTTATTACATTAATTTCTTACATCTGGGTCTGTCTCTGTGCTTTCTCTTCTCTTCATATGTTTATTCTTGTGTCATTTCAAATTTGCCTGATTTCTAAAAGTCATGATGATTTTAAGTATACTACAGTTTATTTTGCAATATTGGTTTTTATTGTAGATCCATTCACCAGATGACTTTACAGTCAATTTTTCATGTTCTAAAATATTCTTGTTGGAAATTTTATGAATTTAAATAAGCATATTTGAAAATTGACTTAGAGCATATTAAAAAGTTAATATAATTGAATTTCTTATCAATAATGTGATGTACAAATTCTTTCATTCAAACTTCCTTTATAATATTTTCAAAATTATGTTTGGTTCCACTTTAAGTCTTATGCCTTTCTTTTCTATATTTTATTTATATTTTCACTGTTTTCTATATTTCGATTTATTGATTATGTTTTTGTGTCTTTGCTGCTTAGTGATTTGGAAAATGTACAACCCATTGCAATTTAATATTTAAAAAAATATTTCAAAAAGTTAGTATACTTTTTTAAGAGAAGTTATAGGTTCACAGGTAAATTGAGTATAAGGTACAGAGAGTTCCCGTATATTCCATGTTCCACATGTGTGCAATCTCTCCAACTATCCACATCCCGCACCACAGTGGTACTTTTGTTATAATTAATGAACCTACATTAACATATCACAACTATCTAAAGCAATTAGGGTTCATTCTTGGTGTTGCACATATTCTATGAGGTTTGACAAATGTTTAATGACAATGGAATCTTATTAAGATAGAAATGATCTATCAAGCCATGACGAGACATAGAGGAAACTTAAATGCATATTATTAAATGAAAGAAGATAATCTGACAAGGCTATATACTGTACAGTTCCAACTATATGACATTTTCTAAAAGACAAAACTATGGAGAGAGTAAAAAGTTCAGTGGTTGCCAAAGGTCAAGAAGGAGGGAGGGATGAAACACAGAGTACAGAGCGTGTTTAGGGCAGTGAATCTCTGTATGTTATTACAGTCGGTAACATCTCTGTATGTTATTACCCATTTGTCAAAACTCATTTGAATTTTAATCTCTTTAATTGTGTTTTTGTTTTAAAAACTGCTTAAACATAACTCATGGGCTCCCATAAGATGTACTCAGATATACATCAGCTATTGTATGGTTTCATTCCTGTAGTTCCAAGGTGAACTCAAGTGACTATTCGCCCAATACCAGAAAAATCTAATCTCTTAACAGAGAATCTGTTCTCAATAGTGAATCAGGATACAACGGCCTGTTCTGTTCAAACAGGTCTTTCTTTTTCTACAAATGACTCAATTTTTAAAAGCTTTGTGAATCAGTTAAGGCTGTATTAAAACTAACATCCAAAATATATTTTTTCCTGCTTATTTCATGAATAAATTCTGTAGACTTAGTTGTGCTAATAAAACTATGTAATGGCCTATATGACTGATTCATTATATAAAACATCTATTTTTAACTCTGTCTTTTTATTTGCTCCATCAAATCTGCAATACTCATCCCAGAATATTTTAGGAGTATCATGCCAGCTTATCACCACTCCTCTACACCATGCATCTAATAGTTTGGCCAGCATGGAGGAAATGCACTTAACACTGAGTATTAATTATAAGGTGAAAATTCAATCTGAGGTATAATTGGGAATTATAGCTTGGTTCAAAGGTCCATTATAAAGATCCCAAAATATAACCCAGGATTCAATTGAAGGCTCTCTGCCCCTTACATATTTAAATATAAATGATTCACAATCCAAATCTCTGTTTTCAGAGCTTACTTTATCAAAATTTCCCTGTGTATTTTTTGATTCGTCAATAACACAGACCACCTGTTTCCACCACAAGGCCAACATGGGTACAAAATTCTCCATTAGTGTCTTCTGTATCAGGTCTTGCAAAAATTTTGTTATTTTTTTCTAAAGATGTAGGGGTTTCTGGGAAAGTCAAATGCACCATCTATGGCCTTTGGGGCAACATGTAAAATTTCTCATCCTTCTACCCTTGTTCTAAGAGCTGATATGACCTGTCCATCATTCTTCCCAACACCTCATGCTGGTCATCCTTTCCAATGCTTCATGCTCCTCTCATGGTACCTGCCTCCCAAAACACAGCTCCAGAGGAGGGTGGTTTAGTGGCCCCCGCCAGCTGCTGTATTGTGACGGAATAACCGTACCAGCTTTTGCCTATTTTTCTTTCAAGAAATTATAGTGGCTTCTTTGGCAAATGTTTTCCATTTCATATGAAGGCAATCCATTAAAAAAATTATAATTCTTTTCACTTATGAAACCAAATATTTCAGTATAGATCCACTTCATAGTCACAAAATTTGCAACAGTGGTATTTCTGATTTGGAAGTGTGTACTAAATCTGTTACTATCATCTACTGAACATATGATTTGGGTCCCTCAAATCAAGATTGAAGAGCTAATACTTTTCATTCTTGAGGGGAAAATAAATTAGCCATTAAGTTATATATCAACAAGGGCATACAAGCTTTTATTTGACATAATATTAAAGCACTCATGTCATCCATCATTTTTGTGTTTTTTTTAAAGTTTTGTTTAATTTTTCATTAAAATAGTTTATTTAAAAAGCCATTGTCCATCTATGTGATATAAGATTTAAAACATAGTGTAAAAGTCACAATATAATATATTTGGGAGCACATTTTAATGAAAAATAATTTTTAATCAAATTTCATGGTGATACTCTACAATGTACCCTTTGGCCTAGGATAGATTTATATGTAGATGGCAGCTGTCAGGAGACAGAAATTATGATTGTACTCTAAAATTTATTTTACTACAAACATAAACCCTAGAAAAAATTTTAGCATATTTTTCCAAATTGGTTTTCAGTGTGAATTGTACATTTTGAAAATACCATGACTATTTTAAAGTCTATAAAAGAGTGAAAAGAAAATGTTACATATCCCAAATGTGACTTGTCATCTAGATCTTCCAAGTTTGCAAACTGACTCTAGTATTTAAGAAAATGAATTTTGTCTAAATTATCTTTTTGTTGCTATCTACCTTTGACATTCTATTTTGTTTTTCATTTAGATATTCTGCATAGTAAGCACCTACTATGTGTCAGGCTCTATTCTAGGTCCTGGAACATAATAGAGAAGATTTCTGAGAACTAACCTTTAGGGAACTTCACTTAGGGTGGATAAACGAAGTAAGGATACTGAGAATAAGCAGACAGTTAGGTAAGTAGAAAATAAAGGCAGAGTGCTTTCTCAGAAGCTTGGTGAGTGAGTGTTTTGAAGAAGAGAAAGTGATCAACTATGTCAAATATGATGATGGTGAAGGGAGCTAAAGACTGAGAATTGCCATTAGATTTTTCAAACCAGAGGTCAATGAAAACTGTGAAAATAAATTATTTCATGGTGTGATTAGAGAAAAAACATGATTAGAAGTTGAAGAGAGAATGGAGTGAGTGGAATTAGAAACAGTGAGTATAAATGGAAGTTTTGCTATAGAAAGGGATCAAGACAAGAGGTAAGAGCAGACGGTAGAGATGGTTTTAGACCAGAAATTTGAGTTTGAATGATTAAGGACAGAAGTATTATTTTTAAGTCAGATTTTAAAAATTCAATGTAAAGGAATATATGTTAATGTAAAATGTCAGCCCAGGGCAAAATTAATGTCCACTAATCATATATAACACTGACTCCTATATTTTTGAAGGAGAATTGAAGAAATATTATTTCAGATAAAGAAGAAAAGATAGAGAGTAAGAGAAGTATATTCAAGTTCAAGTAATATTATCTCACCCTGTTGCTGTCATTTAACTTGTCTAGGCCACAATTTTGTTCAAGCGGAGTGAGAGTATGTACTATTAGATCAGTGTTTCCTCAGTCATCTCTAAGTCTATGTCTGTAAACTTCTTAAATTCTCAAGGTTACTGGAGAAGAACAAAAGAGGACAGACTAGGATTCAAGTGGCTAAGGCTTTTATGGAGAAGGATAGAGAATTGAGGGCAAGGAAACCAGGTGGTGAAACATTCAAATACATGCTCTCGAACATTTTGTTTGTATGTGAAAGAAAGTTAGGCTTCAGTTTCCTGCAATTTATGTCTATCAATGATAAAGTTTAAGGGGGCAAATCTGATGTGATTTTTCTTTCCTTACTACAAAACAAAAACAAAAACCAAACACTTAGTGATTATTTGAATGCACTTCTCTCTCACTGCAAACGATCACAAATTTTGTTGCATATGTCTTCAAAATGAACCAAAACCTGTTCATTGTTCAGTTGTACCACCTTGACAAATCTAAGCTACCATTCCTTTTTACCTGAATAATTGTGTCTTAACTACAGCCCCTGTTTCTACAGGTTTGTCAACAGATTCCTATCTCACCCAGAAGAAATTCCCAAATCTTTCAGTCTTACCTAGACTTTCAGTTGCCACGACCACCTATCTGATCTCATCCACACCCAATGTCACTCCCTCCCTACGTACCCTGACCTCGTTTTTATTCTTCTAAAGCATCAGACATTTTTTTAATATATATTTTGGATATTAGCCCCTTATAGAAGGCACTGTTTGCAAAAATCTTCTCCCATTCAGTCGGTTGCCTCTTTATTTTGTTGAAGGTTTCTTTTGCTGTGCAGAAGCTTTTAAGTTTCATATAGTCCCATTAGTTTAATTTAGCTTTTACTTCCATTGCCTTTGGAGTCAAATTCATAAAGTGCTCTTTGAACCCAAGGTCCATTAGTTTAGTACCAAAGTTTTCTTCTATGCAGTTTATTGTGTCAGGTCTTATGCTTAAGATTTTGATGCATTTTGAATTAATTTTGGTACATGGTGACAGATAGCAGTCCAGTTTTATTCTTTTGCACGTGGCACATCAGACGTTTTACACGTTTGCACATTAATGTTCCTAGGGCTTCTGCAGCCGCGGTTCCATCATCCTGGAATGTTCTTCCCACAGATGTTCATTGAGTTCCTCACTTCCTTTATGTGTCTGCTCAAATGTTACCTCATCACAGAGGCTTTGCCTACATACTTTGTGTTTTATAGCACTTCTGATATCCTTTACTATTCTTATTTTTCATGGTAGTTATCACCATATTCCCCATTATACTTGTATGTTTCCTTTATGATTTATATATTTTCTTCTTTCTTTCCTACTGGAATATAAGCTCTATGCGGATATAGGTATTTTACCTCTTCTGTTTATTGTTGTATCCCTAGCACTGAAAACACTGCTGGGCATATAGTGGATAGGTACTAGTTAGTTACTGAATGAGTGGGTGGATGAGTGAATAAGTAAATGTATCATTGAGTAAATGAGTAAATTTGGTTCTCCCCGGGCAATTGGTAGGATTTTTTTTGTTTTCAGAATTGATGGAGAAAATTTTAGAAGGTAGTTATGGGATGAGCTTTTCTTACCAAAAACACTGAGTTCAGGAAATACTTGCTTGCTTCCCATATGGACCTGGATGTCCAGGGCTGAGTTCTAAACAATTAGTTGTAGTAGAACACTGGACCTAGATGTCAATGTTAATTCCTCTAAGAACTATGGTTACTTGAAAAGTTAGTGAAGATTGTCTACTGTTTTTTTTTTTATTCTGTAAAATAGGAATTTGTATCAAGTCATTTGTAAGATCATGTCTCATTCTGCAATTCCATATTTTATAATTTTGTCTTCCACCTGTTGCTCTATACACTATTTGTGTAAGTTTGTGCCATTTATTTAGCTCATCTAAGGCTGCAAAGCTGTAATCTTTGGGAAAAAAACCAAAAAAACAATAACAACAATAATCACATGAATATTTTCCTCCTAAAATGCTGTCAAGTTTCTTTCAAAAGTTCAAGAGAGGTGACAGAAACATGTGCAAACAGATAGCTCTTACACCTACCATTTGTATCTAGTGACACTGCGTTTACCACACATCAAGTCACATGACTCATGCCACATGCCAAGAGATGTTTAATTGACAGAACACAGTCACTTTGGGTAAATATTATTTTAGGAAATCTTCAACTATTCTTCCCAATAGTAAACTAAGTTACCTTGGGACTTACATGTTGTTCTGATAATAAGGAACTAGATTAGATCTTTGAAGCTTTTGGTTGTTTCTCATCCCACCTAATATTGCAGAATTGGCCTGCCTCTATTCTTGCTACACTGGCTGAGGGATGGCTGGTCCAAACTTGCCTTTTAATTGTGCTAGTCTTTGCCTCAAGGGACTATGGTCCTGGACATTCATATGCTGTTACCACCTCTGCTGACCCCAAGCTTCTCCGGGTCCACCAGTTATCTCAGCACTCCCAATCTCTTGAAGAGAACTGAAAATTCATGTATGGAGTGGGCATATTTTTAAGTGAAAGAAGTCAGTCTGAAGAGGCTACATACTATATGATTTCAATATGACATTCTGGATAAGGGAATACTAAAGACAGTGAAAAGATGAGTGATTACCAGGAGTTCAGGGTTAAAAAGGCAAAGATGAATAGGTGGAACACAGGGGATTTTTAGGGTAGTGAAACTATTTTGCATGATACTTTAATGGTGGATACATGATATTATCCATTTGTCAAACTCCATATAACTGTACAAGAAGTTAATCCTAATGTAAGTTACAGACCTTCATTTATAATAATGTATCAATAGTGTTTCATTAATTATAACAAATAGACACCGTAATGCAAGATGTGAATAATAGAGGAAACTTTGTGCAGTGGGGGAGGGAAATGAAGTATATTGGAACTCTATAATTACTGCACAATTTTTTTTGTAAACCTAAAACGACTCTAAACAAATATTAATTGAAAATAACTGCATCTATTTTTTCACAAATATAATCACTAAATATATCAAGTTAGAATCTAGAAGGCAAAGGAACAATTCTATAACCAAAACAAATTGGAAGGCAGTGGAGGGTTTTTGAATAGATATCATGTTCTAATTTTTTCATGTTTCATTGAGGGAATTTAATAGATACAGTATCAAGTTGATAGATGGAGATATGAAGGTTTAATTTCATTATATAAAGTTATCATTATGATAATTAAAATCTAGATTATAAAATTTTTACTTATGAAAAAGAAAATACAGTCTAATAAAATACAAACAATATAATGAAATGTTGATTTAATCAAAGAAAAACATTCTTGATAATAAGGACAATAGAAAATAAGATGGTGAGACTATGAATTAATATATATCATATTAATATCAATGTCTCTATCTGTCTAAAAAGTTTTAAAGCCAGTATCATATTTAATGTTACAAAAGCATTTCTGTTAAGTAACAAGAGAAAGATAACCATTATGGTGAATATTACTTGTAACTTCTTTGTAAATTCTAGACAAATAAATGATTATTTACATCTTGAAACACACCCATTCATTCTCACTCCTCTGTTATAAGCCCAGTGTTATCTTCCTCTTGTTGGCCCAATTTCACCTACTCTTAAATCTATCTTCTTAAGTTACATTTTTCTCACTTTTTTCCCCAAAATTTCTACCGGTTTCCCCTAGCAGCATTTAAACACCTCAAGGCCTTCTCATCCCCATATAAAAACAAACAAACAACAATTAAACAGAAGTTATTTTTTACTCTCCATGTCTCTACTGTGTCCTTCCTTCCTTCCTTCCTTCCTTCCTTCCTTCCTTCCTTCCTCCCTCCCTCCCTCCCTCCCTCCCTCCCTCCCTCCCTCCCTCCTTCCCTCCTTTCCTTCCTTCTCTCCATCCCTCCCTCTCTCCCCTCCCCCTTTCTTTCTTTCTTTCTTTCTTTCTTTCTTTCTTTCTTTCTTTCTTTCTTTCTTTCTTTCTTTCTTTCTTTCTTTCTTTCTTTCTTTCTTTCTTTCTTTCTTTCTTTTCTTTTCTTTTCTTTTCTTTCTTTCTTTCTTTCTTTCTTTCTCAGTTCTCAGCTCAGGAGAATCTTGATTCCACTTATTATTCCAGTGAAAAACCACTCCACAAATCAGCAATCTCTTTATACCTAAATCCAGTAGATACTTTACATCCTTATCTTGGTCCCTCAGCAACACTGGGCTGGCTTTACTCTTTTTCAGTTTTTCAGAAACCTCCCCTGGTTTTATTTTTAATTTTAATTTATTTTTAATTTATTTTTAATTTTAATTTTTTTTCTTTTGCACAGTTTAAAACAGTGGCATTGGAAATGGAAGAAAATGAATGAAGGCCAATCAAAAGATATTGAGGAGACTTGAATACTTGGGACTAGGTGATTGCTAAAGCATGTGAAGTAAGGGAAAGAAAGACAGCAAGGCTGACTTCCTAGTTTCTCGATTATCCAACTGAGTGGTTGGTGGTAGCACTTACTGAGAGATCATTGGAGGATGAGTAGGTTTGGGAGTGGGAATTATGAGTTTGGGGCATTTTGAACTTTAGAGCAGTCACCCACTCTCTTGGTCTCATTCATAACTGCTCCACCTTCAAATTTTAAATTGAGCCAATACAAAGGTTCTGAGTACAATCTTTGTATTTGCACTTGTTTTTTCCTGACACTCCATCTGCAACTGTACTTCAGTCTCCTTAGACTTTTGGTTCTAAGTTTTTGATTTCTTCCTATTCATCAGCCTCTCATGTGTTCACTTCCTTCCCTAAAGAGCTAATGTTCCTATATTTCATTAATTACTGACACAATTCTAAATTAGAGATTCACAAACTTTCTCTGACTAGCAGTGCTATTAGTTTCTCAATATTTTTATTTTCCTGGCAACTGTAGACCAAAAGAAATATCTGTTTCATTTACTAGGTAGATGGGTCTAAAAAACTTAATGAGTATTCATGTCCTAACAACTTAGTAGCCACATAAAACAAGAAAATTGAAAAAAAATATACATTATTTTTCTTTCATTCTTGACCAGAATTGTAGATTAATGGTATGTGTGTGCCTATTGGAAACTGCAGAAACTTCTCAGATTTTGAATTAAATTGAACACTGCCACATTCATATCCTGTTATACACTGTTTTTCTTGCAGTATTTGCTTTTTATCACAGAAACCTCTGAAAATCCATCTTCAAAAAGACATAACACCATTGAAAGGCATGTAGCATGATATAGTTGAAACTATAAATTCAAGGAGTTCATGTGATATTCCAAAGAAATTGAGGATCACTGTTTCCTCAAATTTCACTTTATCTACTTGCACTTTCTTTAATTCACACCACCCTGTCTTTTCTATGTTACACAGCAAGCCTCATGATGAATTTTCTAGTTTTAATCTCGTGCTTCAGTTTTTGTTTCATAGGGCAGCCAGTCTTCTTTTAAAGACGGAAAACCATTGTTACCATTTTTTCTATAATCTTTCAAAGACTTCCTACTCTCATGAGAGTGTTCAAATTCCTTACTTGATTTGGTTTCTGCTTGTTTTTCAGGCTCATTTCTTATCAAATTTCTTTTATTGGATTTTGTAGCATATTGTATTTCCTTCAGTTCTTCAAATGTGCCAAATTCTGGTATTTTTCACCTTTTTCTTGCTCCCTGGAACATTTTTTTTTTTAACCTGGCTACCATCTCATTTTTCATAGTTTTGCTTAGCTATTTCTTCCTCAAGAGAGAGAATTTTCAGATGCCAGGAAGCTCAGTTAAAGACTATTCCTATGTGATTCCTTTATTTATCTCATTGTAGAGCTTACTGCAATATTGTGATTAAATATTTAATTGCATGTACATTGTATTTTTTCTTCACTAGATTAGACTGTGAGCTCTTTGAAAGCAATGACAACTTCATGGTCTTCTCTGTATTCCCTTGAGTAGCATCAGGATGGGGTGATAGTAAATGCTGAAAAAAACCTTATTAAATGAATGAATAAAAGTACTCATTAAAAAAAAAAAAACAGGACCATAAAGGCATGTATTGTCAAATAATAACAGTCATCATGTTAATAATATAAATGGTTATATTAATTGTTGGCATTACTAGTAGAATCATTCAATATTTACTCCAGGCAGCCTGTCTATATAATAGCAAAACTATGTGAATATCATTTAGTGATGTCTTGAAAGCCGTCCTATGCAATACTCTTTCTTACATTTTTACCATTTAGCTTTACTGATGTGGAGACTCTAATATGAATCAACTTCACATTTATAACAGACCATCTTATTATATATTATTCTTAGAATATTTAACTCATCAAAGTATGTACAGTTTCACTACTTATTTAGAAAATTTTTCTGAGTTTTTATAATAAAAACAAACCAACCATTGAAGTCACATTCATTTCGATATTTATTTATTCATTTTTCAAAGCTAGGCTCAGTTTCATTTTTAAATAGTTAATATATAGCCAGGGAGTTTGG
Source organism: Rhinolophus hipposideros (assembly GCF_964194185.1). Taxonomy (NCBI): domain Eukaryota; kingdom Metazoa; phylum Chordata; class Mammalia; order Chiroptera; family Rhinolophidae; genus Rhinolophus; species Rhinolophus hipposideros. The sequence continues at coordinate 33,404,890 of NC_138050.1, read as the reverse complement.
GTGATATTTATCTGAATGCCTCTTGATGACCTGGGGGTTATATGGAGCAAGCTATCTAAACAGAGAGAACATTCCAGGTAACTGATTCCCTTACTCCATACAAGAAAGTACGAGTGCAAATGAAAGTGAGCTCTACTTCCACATGACAAAGTATATGACTTTTCCCATAGGCAAAAGCCCATAGAAGGTTCTTTTCAGCAAAGGGCAAGGATGACTACAGTTGAGTCATTTTCTAAAAGGCCAGGAAATAGCTACTCATTTTCCCCTACTGCTTTGCTATAGTTACTCCATACTTGATAAAGGTGAAATAAAACTTGACGTGTTTATGTGAGGGCAATGCCAAAGTGCTTCTGGCCTGATTGCTATCCCTGCTTTACTGCCTTATAAGCCATTTTCTCTCGTGCTTGCTCAAAACCTCTATTATTCCCTCCATCCCAGTGATATCCAGAATGAACTGGGACTCTTTAAATTTTTAAAAAAAATTTTTTTTCTACTTTTATTGAGGTATACTTGATGAAAAATTGTGTATATTTAAGATGTATAACATAATGTTTTGATACACATAGTAAAATGAGCATCACAATCAAGATAATTAACATATCCATCACCTTACATGAGTATTATCTATCATCTGTCTATCTATCTATCTTCTATCTATCTATCTATCTATCTATCTATCTATCTATCTATCTATCTATCTATCATTTATCTATCTATTATTGTGGTGAGAACACTTAAGATGAGGACTGGGCCTCTTTTCATCACTTTTTTTTCTTCAGGGGAAGTTCTTTAGCTTTTGAATGTTCTTTAGCCCTCTATATAGGAAGGGGAGAGATTATGTGTATTTCATCAGTGCCACAAACTTGTTAGTGAATAAGAATATTAGTTCATTGGTTCTTATTACTGGGAGATCCAATGTGCCTCTCACAAAGAAGAGAAGATTCTGAGACCTCCTTTTTAAAGGCCTGTCATACTTAGTTTTCTGTGCTTCAAGAACTTGTTTTTTGATGAGATTTTTTTCAGCATTTGAGAAGTTTTGAAAGCAAAAACTGGACGTTTGGGAAAAGCATAGTCTGAAAAGTGAGGTAGTGAGTATAGAACAATCTTCTAGGTCCTTTAATAAAGGAATCTATAATGTAAGCTCCAGATGGACAGTGATATTTTTTGGTTTTTGAATTTTTTTAAAGCTGCTGGAGCTGCAACACCTAGAACATGGCCCAACACCTAGTAAGTACTCAGTAAATATTTTTGGAATGAATGAATAAAACTAAACCCCGATCGTCTTTGGCTGACTGAAATTGAGAGAATATTTATACCCAGAGATATGAAATGAGGCCATCCCGACTGTTCTCATTTGACAATCTTTTTTCATTTGATGAAGGAATAAGTGGGTGGTGTACTGTTAGAAGGGACAGTGTATAGCTATCTACATAGAGGCTATACCATCTAGATCTCATCGGCCCAACTGGTTTAGAGTCTTAACCTTACTTCTGGCAATGAGTATGACTTCGTATGGATAGTTGAGAGTTATCTGTATTATTTAAAAACCCATCATTTAGCTTGTGTTTTCTTTCTCTTATCCCCTTTAGTGAAGAGAAATCATAGTCCCCCACAAAACGAAACAAAACAAAAAAATAGAACGAAACAAAACAAAACAAAGCAAAGCAAAACAAAACCTTCCTTCCATACAAGTGTTACTGTTTAGGATCTGGACTTACTCCACAGAATAATGTATTTCGTATTTGAACATCACTTGTACCCATAGCAGTTATATTACTTCTGGAAGACAGTTGTTACGTTTCAAACATCCCATGCATCATTCTGGTCTAATGTGAAATCATTTGAGATAACGTGACAGGTCTAGTATCAAGTGACGGTAATGTAGAAAGAATTTCTAAATTGTCACTTAAAATAGAAACAGATGCTGGACAGGGAATAAAGTCAAAATCTTGCTTTTGAAACTGTATTCTAATTGCTCTCTTATCTTTTAAAGATAAAGGAGTGTGCGTCTTTTGTATAGGGGTTTATTAGTTTCAGAAATAAAAGTCATGAACTTCAGGAACTACATAAAGGCTTACAAGAGCTACATTTTGTGAATTGCATAAGTAATCTCTATTAAAATTCATGAGGATAATACTGAGTTAAACACAACTGACCTCCAATGGTAATAAACTTAGGATAAATGATAATGTAGTCAAATCAAAGAAACACAAAACTTATTATTGTACATAACATTTATGTTAATACATTTATATGTATATACACATATAAGTAACAGGTAAATTACAAATAGTTTAAAAAATAGTCCTTTTGAATGTGTCTGGTTAATTTCCATCTTTATAAAATTTTTATTTCTATGACCTGAAAATCAATGATTTTCAATTTATTATGATCCCAAATGTGAGAAACAAAGCAGACTCATAGAAATTCATGCTGGAAATATGAACCTGGCTGCTCCTTAAGTATGCACCTGTTTAATTTAAAATCTATTCAACCACTCTAATGGCACAAACAAATAGTGATAATTTTTTACCACCGAACTGAAGATTGAAATAATGTAAATGTTTACAGATCTCTTCTAACCCCAGATTGCCAAGTTTTATGCAAATCTGATTGAACATTGTTAGAAAAATAAGTTAAAAAGACAGTATATTTGAATAGGAAGTTGGACTCTTGTTTTTTAAATTTTCAAATAGTACTCAGTTGAATGTTACAAGTGATTTGTCAGCCTCGTAGTTTCTAAATATTTATTTATGTATACTGCATATTAATTATATTCCAATTTTAACAGAAAATTCATTATTTTAAACATTAATTTTTCTTATCAAGAAATTGATAATAGATGAGAAAATTAGGCTTCTAGCCAGTTGAGATTACAATAATTTTAATGATGTAATTATGAAGGAAATATTTTGTTTGTATAGTATAATTTTTAATATATAAAAGGCTATCATATATATGTGTGTATATATATATACATATATATATACACACATATATATACCTCATTATTTAGCACTATAACATTTTAACATAGGAAGAGCAAGTATTCACATTTTTAAGAAAATTAAGTTTCATAGATACCCAGTATCACTATTAACAGAGAGATAATATTTGATCAGATTAAGAAAAAACAAATATGTATGGAGCATGTCCTATAACGTTCTGCCTTTCACTCTGACACTCTGATGATGGGGTGATTATCCTTGTTAAAATCTTTGTTAAGATTTTACATAGTTGAGTGATAGCACAATGATTTAAATAAAAATGTTTATATCTGATTTTTGCTGAGTTCTCTTTCTACAAAACATTTTTGCTTCTTCCTGTTAAAGTTGTCTTGTATGAACTTGGGTTATGACTTAAGCATTCTTGCCATGCAGAGGAGTTGATAATGGGGCTGTTATTAAGATCTAGGAGTTGGGCTGGAGTACGTAAATTTTTGTCCAGAATGTGCCGAATAAGCATAGTTTAAGATACTAGAATTTGGAGATCGCCTTTTGGAAATTTGATACTCTCATCTCAGCTCATTAACATTTCAACATTCTTGATTTCCAAAGAAGGTTTTTGAAATTCCTGACTCTCATCCCATTTCTAATTTTCAACTTGTCACTGCTTATAACTCTTAATCTCAGCACATATTTCAGAGTCAGGGATGGAAAGGGTTCAGGGATTCGGGCAAGATTCAGAATGGTTTTAATCTGTCTGTGTGATGCGTATCGTTGCAGTGGGTGCACATTGCATAGTGCACTAACTTTGGTGTAGGAAAAATGCAGGTGTGTTTTTTTGTAATTGGATTTGATTTATAATATGAGCTATTATTTCATTCTGATGGCTAAAATTTTAATCTCATGTAATTCTAATAAACTCAGTTGATTCCACTTTCTACTTGGGATTGCATTTAAGTTTGGAGACCCTTATTAGAAATATCAATGTTTGGGGAACTGAAGGCTTGCTTGATTCAGCTGTCAGCCATCCATACTGGTATAGGATAAGATACACATTTTTCTAGTTTGGTCCTTGGTTTCTTTCATTATCCAGTCTGGCATATTCTGTCAGGTCCTGAGTTCAGTAACTCTCAGAATACAACCCACATTAGGGATGTAAAAACTTTGTCTAACCCTGTGGATTTATGACTTTTCCTCCATTCTCAGTACAGAGAATCTTCATTTCCTTTGGGGCAAAAAAGTGACTTTCACTTTATCATACATCCTTCCCAATCTATTATTTATAAATGAACTTTATTTCTTGAATCCCTCATGGTTCTAGTAGTTGGTTCTCAAAAAGGCTCCAATAACCTTGCCTTCCATATGTAATATCTTTACAATGAGTTTTGAAAGTTTATTTGGAAAGAAAAAGGCAAGAATAGCCTTGCTATAACCAACCTTATGAGAGATAAATAAAAAGTGCTACCTATAGGTAAAAGTTGTAAGAAATAAAAAAAATAACTTATTTAGAGAAAATAGATTAGTTAAAATATTTTATTGCTATATTTAGTGCACACAGCAAAATTCTAAAAAATAATGATTTGTCTTTGTTATAACATTTTTTCTCATGGATGAATCAAAGTGGCTGTGTTAGAGCATGTTTTAAAAGGATTATCATCGGAGAATTGAACACTCCTTTCACAACTTTTGATTGAATACCTAGGCAGAACATCAGTATGGATATATAAAAATTCCATGAACCAAAAGGATATAATCAACATTTTGAACACACTACCCCACGATGACTTCCTTTAAAGTTCCCACAGAATATATCTTCAAAATAAAACAAACCTCAACAAATTGAGTTCAATTGTGTGGTGAAAAATGGGAACGAGACTTTTGAAAGTGAGCATAATATAGTACGTACAGATCTCAATATACAATGTTGCACATCTGAAATGTGTATAATATAAACAAATGTTACTCCAATAAAAATCAATTTAAAAATAAAATAAATAAATGAAATGAAAAAATGAAATTATATGTAGTATGTTCTCTATTAGTGAATGAAACTAGAAATCAATAAAAAAATGATATGAAAATTACCAAATACTTCAAACTTAAACAATACACTTTCAATTATAAATTAAAAGAATTTCACTACGAAAGAAAAATAAACACATCGAACTAATTTAAAATGAAAATACAATATATTAAAATTTGTGGACAGAGCTAAAGTAGTGCTGAGAGGGAAACTTATAGCATTAAGGGTGTACATTAGAAAAGGGAAATGTCTCAAATCAGTAATGTAAGCCCCCAAGTAGGCAAACTAAAATAAAGACGAGCAAAATACACTTCAAACAAGCAGAAAGAGGAAATAATAAAGATAAGAGATTAAATCTAAGAAACAGAAAACAACAAGATTATAGAGAAATCATAAAACCAAAAGTTGATTCTTTGAAGAGACCAATAAAGCTGTAAAACCTCTAGCAGAATTTATGAAGAAAGAAAGATGGAACACATTACTAATATCAAAATGAAATAGGAGATATCATTAGGTCTCTTCCAGACTTTTAAAGAATAAAAATGCTACTAACAACTCTACACAAATACATTTGACCACTTAGATCAAATGGCTCAAAGACAAAAACTCACTTAATGTGAAGTAAATAAATAGATCTGTAATTTTTAAGGAAATTAAATCCAGAGTTAAAAACCTCCCAAAAAAGAAATCTCATGTTTTAATAGTTTCATGGAGAAGTCTATCAAATATTTAAAGAAGAATTAACACCAATTCTACATGATCTGTACCAGAAAATAGAAAAATAATTAACACTTCTATTTTTTTAATTAAAGTTTATTGGGATGAGAATTCCTTTGTGTAATTCCTTTCTTATAATTATAGAAGAATTAATATTCATTAATGCAAATTTGAATATAACAAATATCAAATGATTATACATATTGCTACATGAATCACCTTCAATAAACAACAGATTAATTGACAGAGTAAATTAAAGTGACTATTTTTACGGTTATTTCCTGGAATATATTATCACTAGGTGAAGGTTATAATTTTTTGATTTTTTGAATTTCAAAAGAAAGTTTAATATATATTCACATACAAAAAGGTTTAATTAATAACATTATTGAAATAATTATTTTTAACCATGTTTATATTAAATATTAGATTTTAGAAAGATTAATTATAGCAAAATTTGAAAAATATTAATATTTAGAAGAGTAATGGAATATTTAATTCTTAATATTTTTCTAATTAATATTGCTTGGTCTTTGCTATAAATGCTCAAATTGATGTCTTTATTTTTATATGGTTTCAAAATTATTACTAAAATGTGAAATAAAATAATTTTTCCAGTCACTATTTATATTTATGTATGTATATTTTTGTGTATGTTTATATATTTTTAATGTTTAAATGGATTGACAAATAGTAATAGCTGTATAAATGTGGGATAATGAAGGCCAATAGTCAGAAGAACTTTGCATAAACAAAACAAAACCAGAAGAAAGAAAAATGTGATTATGTTGCTTTGATAAAATTTATATGAATATAGTATATGGTGTGATTTAGTAATGTAAGTTTTCATGCTGATTACAGGTCATTATTTATTTACCTGCAGTATTGAGAATGCTAATTCTGGGGATTCGAAATGATATATTTGAATGTGACAAGGTTTATCCACAACCAAACTAGAATATGGTCTTATACTAGAAGAGGTCACCATTTCAAACAATTTCAGATTTTCATTTAAAAACTCAAAACTGAGCCGTTATTTTTTAAAGATTTTTAAAAACATAGCTAACATAAAATATTATATTAGTTTCAGATACACATCACGGTTATTCAACAGTACCCACATAGCACTATACAGAGTTCTTATCACATTATTGATTATATTCCCTGTGCTAAAGAAGTGATCATAGTGATAAGTCCAGCAACCACCTGACACTGTACCACGCTATCACAATATTATTGATCTTTACTCCCATTTAAAATTTTTCCACTAGAGTTGACATTCAATATTATTTTATATGAATTTCAGGCATACAGCATAGTGGTTAGACATTTATATAATTTAAGAAGTGATTTCCCTGACTTGTACCACCTGGCACTATAGATAGTCATCATCATATTATTGATTATATTCCCTTTGCTGTACTTTACATCCCCATGACTGTTTTGTAACTACCAATTTGTATTTCTTAATCCCTTCAAATTTTTCACCATGCCCCCAAATCCCCTCCCATCTATCACCCTGATAGATCTAGCACCCATCTGACATCATACATAGTTATTACAATATTATTGACTATATACCCTATGCTATACTCTACATCCACACGACTACTGTGTAACGACCAATTTGTATTTTTTAATCCCTTCCCCTTTTAACCCACTCCCAACCGCATTTCCATCTGGCAACCATCAAAATGCTCTCTGTATCTATTAGTTTGTTTCTCTTTCATTTGTTTGTTTATTTTGGTTTTAGAGTCCACTTATAAGTGAAATCATATGACATTACTCTTTCACTGTCTGACTTATTACACTCAGCACATTACCTTTTAGGTCCATCCATGTTGGCACTGATGACAAGATTTCCTCCTTTTTATGGCAGAGTAGTATTCCGTTGTATATGTGTACAGCCTCTTCTTTATCCATTCATCTATTCAGGGACACCCAGGTTGCCTTCATATCTTGTCTCATGTAAATAATCCTGCAGTGATCATATGGATGAGCACATCCCCTCGAAGTAGCATTTTGGGATTGTTCGGATAAATACCCTTCTTTGTTTCTTGTTATAGTCTTTGTTTCAAAGTCTGTTTGTCTGATATAAGTATTACTACCTCAGCATTTTGTTTGTCTGTTTGTTCTCATTTTCATGAAATATCTTTTTCCATCCCTTTACTTTCAGTCTGTGTGTGTCTTTCAATCTTAATTGCGTCTCTTGTAGGCAGAATATGTAAGGGTCTTGTTTTCTTATCCATTCAGTCTACTACCCGTTGATTGGAGCATTTAATCCATTTCCATTGACAGTAATTGTTGGTAGGTATCTAGTTATTACCATTTTATTATTCATATTTTTATTTGTCTTTTTTTTTTTTTCATCTTAAAGAAGTCCCTTGAAGATTCCTTGTAATACTGGTTTGGTGGTGATGAACTCTAATGTTTTCTTGTCTGGGAAACTCTTTATGTGTCCTACAATTCTAAATGATAGCTTTGCTCAGTAGAGTAATCTTGGTTGTAGATCCTTTCTTTGCATCACTTTGAATATTTCCTGCCAATCCCTTCTGGCCTGGAAAGTTTCTGTTGACAGATCAGCTGACAGTCTTATGGGGGCTCTCTTGTAGGTAAATAACTGCTTTTTTCTTGCTGCTTTTAAGATCCTCTTTGTCTTTAACCTTTGCAATTTTAATTATGATGTGTCTTGGTGTTGTCTTCTTTGGGTTCATCTTGTTTGGGACTCTCTGCACTTCCTGGGCTTGTATATCTATTTCATTGCCTTGTAGGATTTTTTCAAATAGGTTTTCAATTCCTTGCTCTCTCTCTTCTCTTTCTGGTACCTTTATAATGTGGATGTTTGTACACACACCCCTTAAATGCTGTCCCACACACCCCTTAAATTCTCAATTTTTTGGATTCTGTTTTCTTTTTACTGTTCTGATGGGTGTTTTCTTCTAAGCCACTGGTTTGATCCTCTGCTTCATCTAATCTTCTATTGATTTCCTGTAACGTATTTTTCATTTTTATTATTGTATTCTTTATGTCTGACTGCTTCTTTTTCATGTTTTCTATCTCCTTTTTTTATGTTCCCTACCTCTCTGTTGAAGTTCTCCCTGAAATCACTGAGCATCTTTATAACCCGTGTTTGAAACTCTGTGTCTGATGGGTTGCTTTTCTCCATTTTATTTAGTTCTTTTTCTGAATCTTTGTTCTGTTCTTTATTTGGGTACTGTTTCTTTGTCTCCCCATTTTGGCTGCATCTTTGTGTTTGTTTCTATGTATTAGGTGGAGCTGCTTAGTCTTAGTTGAGTGGCTCTATGTAGTACGTATACTGTGGGACGCAGTGACACAGTCTTCCTGGTCATCTGAGCTACACATTCTAGATGTGTCCCTTGTCTGGGTTGTGTGTGCACTCCTTTTGTAGTTGAGCCTTGGTTGCTACTTGCACATTAATGATTAATGATCATCTGGCTCACTGGTTGTGAGGACTGGCCACGACTATAGTAAAAGACTTGTGGTTCATTGGCTAACCCTTCAGAGTAGGATCTACCTCAGCAGTACTCTGGTGCCTGCCCAATCTGCCCCTTGAGTGTGTCATTTTTGGAGGTGGCTGAGGGATAGCCCAGTTCATTTTGAAGCTGGCCACTGTGTCAGCCCCAGGACCACCTTGGAGGGGATCCACAGCAGGTCAAATTCAGCTGCAGCCCATGCCCCACCCAGGGCCACCCAATAGGCACCACAAAGAAATCTGCTGATGGCTGCCACCTGTGCTGTGCTTGGAAGTGCCCCAAGAGGTCAAGCTGCAAACAAAGGCTGGTTGCCACTAGTGCCAGCTTAAGGCTGCTCACTCAGAGGTACAGGACATGCTCAAGCCAGATGCCGCTTATCTGGCTCCTCAAACCTTTGAGAGAGCCTAGGAAAGTCTGCGTCATGAGCTAAGGCAGGTGGTTTGTTTGAAAAAGCCACTGGAAGTGGCCTGGATCAGCCTGAAAGTTGGGCATAGCAGGGTCTTGAATCACCAGGGTGTGGTGAATGAATGGTGGAGACTCAGATATTTGGCCACTTGCATCTGTATGCTGAGAGGGGGGAGGCTCAACAAAGAAGCAATGGCCTCTGCCAGTTCCTCTGTCCAGGAGAAAGCTGCCACTCCAAACCCCAGCCCAAGCTTGTTTCCCTACCGTATGTGTCTGCTGCCTTTCCAGCTGCTGCCCCAGCACAGGAGCTCAGAGTGAGTCCTTGTATGGTCCCTTTAAGAAGAGTGGCTGGGACTCCAGCTGCCTTTCATCTCACTCAGTCCCTGTCTTCACTGTCTTTTTCAACCAGAAATTATGGTGACTTCTCTCCCTGGCACTGGTACCCTGGGCTGAGGTGGGGCTGAGAACTCTTGCTCCTCTGGGGGTGAGGGGACCTCCATAGCCAAGATATCTCTTCCAATTTTTAATGGTCACTTGCAAAATGGACTAACCCATTCTGCATCTCTGCCCCTCCTACCAGTATTGAGGTGGATTCTTCTGCATGTCCTTAGTTGCAGGACTTTGGTTCAGCAAAGGTTTTAGGTGATTCTCAATGACAGTTGTTTTGTAGTTTAGTTGTAATTTTGATGTGGTCATAAGAGAAGGTAAGCACAGCATTTACCTACTGCACCTTCTTTACCAGAACTGCATGCCAAGTTATTTTTTAATATCCTTTGGATAAACAAAAATCTTAATTCCAGAGCAAATGGAATATTGAACATTCACTGAGGAAGTGCTATTCTAGATGACACATCTGTTTCATTTTAGTACATCATAAAAATGTTTTCTCTCGGTGTATGTTTTCATTGAGTGTTCAAGTTAAACAATGTATTAAGTGAATTGAGGTGAAAGACATAGTGGAAAAAATTTGTGTTGTAATTAAAGTGTTGTTATTCTGCATTATAGTATATGATTCTTGAAGGGATTTGCACATGTGCTTGTTTTTAGATTTGAGAATTTTAATTACCTGCAGCCCAATTTCTATGTAAGTATACAAGGTTTCTATGTGAAAACAAGAGGTTCTTGCCATTACATAATATTATATAAATAATATGTTACATAGAGCTATTTTGAAAATCAGGTAAAACTCTTCTGTCTTATCATGGAATGTGATGGTACCCTCCTGGGCCAATCTGCTAATTGTCTCTAAGGTACTCCTATTATTTATAGTAATTTTACTCTGATTATATTATATTTAGATAATTACTAGTAACTGGGACTAATCTCTTGACCGTGCCTAGATGGAAGAACAGAGACAAAGAAGTGGAAAGGGGGATTTTAAGCAGAAGGAATTAAAATCAAAACAAGAAGGCACAACAGTGCCTGGTATAGTCCAAGAATGGAGAGTTGTCTGCTGTGTCTTTGGCAATACGTGATATGTGATAAGGACTGTAGCTGAAAGATAAGGTAAAACTAAATGTGAAGAATGTTGAAAAGGGGATAGAAGGATGTTTCTGGATCTGAAATTTAAAAGAAAATGTTTATTTGTAGCCCTGTGGAGGACTGGAATCATGAGTGTAAATGAGGTTTAGGAAACTAGGCAATTAGGGCACAGTAGTTCCCCAAATATTTTTTCAAGTGGTGGAAGGAAGGGGTAGGCACTTCCGTTCTGGTTGTGTCTGAGAGCTAGGCTCAGTGAATCATAAAAATACCCAGCTGGGAGAATCGATATATCAGTAAGGACATGACTATGCCAAGCTGAATCTGGACGTTTTATTGTAGCCTCTCTAGATCTTAGGAAAATATACCCATACCACAGAATCTATGGAAATACCATTTTTGCCTCACCCACACAGCTTTTCTCCACACTCTGCTACCGTTTGTACCTATTATAAATAACCTATACCTGTTACAGATAATTAACCTATAAAGCAACAGCATGTCTATTTTAAAACTTTTTCCTCCTGATGTATTTTACTTCTAGACTGAAACATAAAAGTTTAGTTACATTATAATATAAAGAAGTTGGGTTTATCTATAAGCTGAAGCATTACTGGAATGTAACTTATTTATTTATAAGTTAGAGAAAATTTATGACAAATAAATGCAGTTATTACTATTAGTATGAAACATTTATTACTCTTAATATGATTTCGCCATTAAAAAGTTAGTGATTGACATAAAGGTACACTTTTATAGAGCCCTGGTTCTGTTTCGAAAAAAAGTTTTAAACTAGTGAGAATGAAGCTGCACGCTAGAAGTAAAATAATTTGATACCCAAGTACTGTTGCTTTAAACACAATCTAGAATATAATAGTTCCCTTGTTCACAATAATACTATTAACAATCATTTATTTTCTAGCATGTCATAATATGACAAATCTACCTGTATGTCGATGTTTGGATAATTGAGTAATCAATATTAGTGATAGCAGTAAGTGATTTGAGTTTATTTTATTTATTTTATGAACAATAAATCATAGTGGTGCAAAAAGGAGAAACTTGCTTTCTGGCAGTTCGACAGCATTGAAGATGCCAGTTCTAAACCGTTATTTGCAGTGGAGTAACACAAGTATCCCTGTGGGGAAAAATGAATATTGATATACTTTCCTTTTTATTTTGGATTGTCATGGATGATAAAAGTGGCTTCAAGGAATGGACAGAAAAGCTACGTAAATTGAATTATAATGACAAACTAAACCACCCAATTAATCGGAAAATCTAGATGAAATTCCATTGTTGCAAGAAAAGAAACAAATCATTATGTTTTTATGCTTCTTGGTTAATTGCAATGGATGGTGTACTCAATGTCAAATCTTAGGATACTGATAATTAATTTATAAGAGAATCAAAGTCATTTTATCTATAAAAATAAAGGAGGCATTTATACGCTTAATTTGGAACAATAACGACTCTTATGCAGCATATGCAACCGTATTATGTATAATTTCAGAGAAGAAACAACTTAGTGCTGTTCATTTCCAACTGACATGTAAGGTTTGCTTTATAAATTTTTCCTCTGGAGAGAACAAAGAAAGATTCAGCTCTCTCTCTGGCTGGCAAATGAAGCGGCACTGTAATTCCTATTATTGGTACTTTAAAAGTTGTTCTGCAAATTGTGGACGCTAAAGAGCTATTTCTAAATAATAGAGCATTTCCAAACTATAAAATTGAGAACAAGATATTATTCCTTCAGTAATGCTTGTTAATTTGCTATAGCTAGCAAACTTTTAGAACTATTATCTCTCACATATCAGATTGGCAAAAACCAAATAAAAACAACAACAAAGAAACCCCCAAACTTTGAAAACACTGTGCTGGTAAGACGTTTTCAGGCACTCTGATATATTGTTGGTAAGGGTACAAATTAATAAAACTTGTGCAGGGGATTACTTTAGTAATATCTAAGAAACTTGTCACTTTGTTTACTCTTTGTCTCAGCAATCCCATTTCTATAAATATAGCTGGAAGACTTAACTCAAAAAACATATTAAAAAACACATCTGCAAATTTTGTGTGTGTGTGTGTGTGACATTGTTTGTAAATATAAAATATTGGGAAATAAAATTAATGTTCATCAGAATACATATACAGTAGATTGCCAAATAGTTTATCAACTGTAAACACAGGCACACACACACTCTAAGAATGAAAATAGTTTCTATTGTAGCAATCTGATTGCTAGGACATATTTGTAAGTGATCAAAACAGAAGATACAGGATATTCTACACATTGTGTAAAAAAAAAAGGAGAAATATGAATACCTACAAACACTAGACATATACCTGGGTATGATATACAAGAAATTAATGAAAATGAAGGATAGGAACACAATAGATGAGTTTGGATGGAGTCAAGACTTCTTTGAATATGCTTTCAAATACAGGTTTTGACCTTTGAATCATGTAAATGAATTTACTTATACAAAAATAAAATTAAAGGCAACACAAAACAACTGCTAAAATTGAAAACATTAACAACAAAATCAGTACAACATTTTTAGAGACTAAAGTAGCATGACCATATTGAAGGTAAAAGGCAAAACGTGTTAGAGAATCTATACAGGGGCTTGTGGGATTATTAATCATCATCCATAATTGAGAAGTTATCACCATCATCATGATATCGAATCCCTAAATAGATATTCCATCTTCATACAAAATTTCACTTGATACTTTTCCCTGGACCTGAATGGACAGATTACAGCATGGCCTTTTCTAGTCTGTCCTTAAAAATAATTTGGTCAGTTTAGTTTTTATTACAAGACGGCTGTGGAAAGAGTACACTGTGCCCACGGATGTGTTCATAAGATGGGATGAGCCCAAATGACTTAATTTATGTTCTGATTACTTTATTCATAACACATAGAACTTGCCAAAGAAGTCATTGAAGAGAAGATAAATAGAAACTGATTACAGTACAAACCAGGTGTGCAAATAAACACCATAATCTCATTTTAACTTCCCAGTACTGTGGTTAGGTATCATTTTATCCGTCTTTTGTAGTCAGTCAGCAACATCAGTCCTGCCAAGGAGTGTCAATCCCAGGTCTGCATTGGTCAGGTCACCCAACAGGTCCTCAATTCGTGGGCACTGTCATTGGGTCTCTTCTGGGTTTGGTGACTGTTCTTCTCCAACATCATATTCAATTATCTCTGGCCTGGAATCCCAAGTTCATGCTGTTCTCCTACCACTTACCTTTCCAACTCACTGAAATGTTTCTATTCTCAGGCTTGTTATACTTTCTCTTTTCTTCATGTCACGATCACCGTTTCTTCTGTTCTCTCCCACTCTAATTTCCCACCACTAAAAATCTGTCCTTTCTTCTTTTCTTTGCTCTTAAGAAGACTACATCTGGTTGCTTTCATGGTGAGCTTCTAATAATTTATTTGTCCCTTTATCTAAACTGTGGTAGTGTACAATTCAGTTTTTTTTAAATTAAAGTTTATTGGGGTGACAATTATTAGTAAAGTTACATAGATTTCAGGTGTACAATTCTGTATTACATCATCTATAAATCCCATTGTGTGTGTTCACCACCCAGAGTCAGTTCTCCTTCCATCACCATATATTTGATCCCCCTTACCCTCATCTCCCACCCCCCACCCCCTTACCATCTGGTAACCACTAAACTATTGTCTGTGTCTATGAGTTTTTGTTTCTCATTTGTTTGTCTTGTTCTTTTGTGTGTTTGGTTTATATACCACATGTCAGTGAAATCATAGGGTTCTCTGCTTTTTCTGTTATAATTCAGTTTATAATGTTAGAAAAACTTGATGTTTTCTTCAAGTGATTCATATATTTAAAATTAATCTCCTAAAAGGATTATAAAACTCCTAGAAATCCCTCTCCTTTAATTCTCTAAAACGTTATACAATTTGGAGAATTAGATATTATTGACTTAATGAACCACCAGAACAGAGTAAAACATGTCCAACTGAAAGAAATGTAATGATATAAAATATGCTATTTACATCTCTTAATTAGATTAAAAACCTGTGCATATTTTAAAAATTACAAAACATTGTGTAAAAGATTATTTAATTTGATATAATTCCCCCCAAATGGGGGGCATTGACATCTATCCACTGTCAGAAAATAAAAATACAAAAATCTTAACATTGTCATCTAAACAATTGTAAGAAATGTTCTCCTTTTATTTGAAATGATGTTCATGTTTTTTCCCAATGAACTAAGTCTATCACCTGACAACAGTTGCTGGGTTTGCAAACTTGGCAAACTTGGAGGTTTGAAGTAGCATTGTCTTTACTCATTCCCTTCCCCATATTAAAGCAGACAGACTTACTGATGTCTAGGATCCTACAACTAGAATTTTGTCTTTTGACAAACGTCTTTTTCTGTTAAAGTTTATATAATGAACATCAAAGAGTTCAAATGCAATGAAAATTCAAGGAAAATAATGTTTATATGAGCATAAAAAACATTATTGGTAAGTGAAAAATTAATGTGAATCAGCTCAGTTCCTGAAGGGAATGTTTGGATTGGGGTAAATACGTGCTAATTTTATTGGCTAGGAGGAAGTACAAATCTAAGATGAGCAATGAGACAGAAAATCAAAAACTCCCATATGCGAAGACAAATTGAAAATTAGCCATACCGTGTTTCCCAAAAAATAAGACCTAACTGGACCATCAGCTCAATACGTCTGTTGGAGCAAAAATTAATATAAGACCCGGTATTATATTACATTATATTATATATTATATTACATTACATTACATTATATTATAATTATATAGACCCAGTCTTATATTAAAATAAGATTAGGACTTATATTGATTTTTATTTCAAAAGATGTGTTAGAGCTGATGGTCTGGCTAGGTCTTATTTTCGGGGAAACACGGTAAATTGTTGCTATCTGAATGTTAAGTCCCCCACATCAAATTCATATTTTGCAATCTATATCCCCAAGGTAATGGAATTAGAGGTGGGCCTTTAGGAGGTGATTAGCCCTTATGAATGGGATTAGTACCCCCATAAAAGAGGCTTGTCTCCTTCCACTATGTGAGAACATAATGAAAATTTGTTGGTCTGTGAACTAGGAAGCAGGCCTTCATCCGACATTGAGTTTGCTGGCATCTTGATCACGTGTCTTTCCAGACTCCAGAATTCTGAGAAATAAGTTTCTTTGTTGCTTATAACTCACCCAATCTGTGGTATTTTGTTATAGCAACCCAAAGGAACTAAGACATTTCTTAAGAATCTGACATAGAGAAATTTTGGGATATTGTATAAATAAAGAAATCCAGAGAACTGTGCTTAAATATTCGTCAGGCCACCACAATAAAAACCATGGGGCATTTAGTTGCTAACTTTTAAGTACTTAGATATAGAATCACAGTCAAATTGTTTTGTCTATATCCAGATGATGCAGAGAGAATGTTTGTGAATAGACAGGTAAAATACAGAAAGTCAAAGTACTTTCTGGTTGCAGTGGCTGCCCTTCACCCATTTTAATGCAAATCTTGTTAGTGTCACAATACAAATCACAATAGAAATCAAACTTCTATGTGACGGTGGCTGCTCTTTGTGGTTAGCACCATCCTCTAGACATTTTGCAACAGAACAACACAAACTCAGGAAAATCGAAATCCAAGTGGATGACAATAAGCAATACACACTCTATTTGGAAAAAAAAAATTAATTTTGCTTTACCAGATCACTGCTTTGTACTTACAAAGATTTTTTAATCCTGACAGTATAAGAGGTCATCTAATTTAATTACTAGAACCTAATATGGCACCTCAGGAAACATAAAAGGGGGGTGTTAGTCAAAGAATACACAATTTCAGTTTCAGTGATGCAAGATAAATAATTCTGTAGATAATGTATAGCACGGCAACTACAGTTAACACTGTATTATTGTATAGTTGACATTTGCTAAGAGGGTAGATCTTATAGATATGTTAATCCGCCTGATTGTGGTGATTATTGTACAATGTGTACGTACATCAAGACGTTAAGCTGTACACCTTAAATAACACAATTTTTATTAATTATACCTTCATAAAGCTGAATAAAATATCAGGAAACAGAATTGTTAATAATTTATTTTACTATCAATAGAAACCTACGGAGGTCTAGTAGAATTGTGAATAACAAGTGTGATCGGTAGTTAAGTAACAGTTTAGTGCTACAGTTTTGACCATATTATACATCCTGGCCTTTGTTAATATACATTGAAAAATGCCAGTTGTTTTGCTATTAAATCAATAGACAGATATTGAAAAATACAATTAAAGTATTTATAGTACTGTTCTTATATCGTATAGAAATAAATATAATAAGTTCAGCTTAAAAAAAGTTTGGTGCATTTCTATACCTTGTTATATGTTGTATTGTGTTTCTTTTTCACCATGATGATGTGAATAAGCCATTTACTTTTCCGAACATCATTTTTCTGTTTTGTAAATTGAGGGGTTGGATTAGATAATTTTAAAACCACTTTAAATTCCAGTCTAACGTGTAATTTATGATTTTTTTTTTTAAAACTGGAAATCTTTCCATGGGTTTTTGATGGAATCAAGGGAAAAAAATGGTAGAAAATGGCCTATAATTTTTTATACAAATGAATAAATGATATCAATTGCTGAGATTTTGTGTTTTAGTTACTTGTGATGTATTCTCTAATAACATACAAAAAATGCTATTTGAACTAGATATAAAAACTTTTTTCTTCTATTCTGCTTGTCCAAAATTGTAGATATGTGTTTATAAAATAATATTTGTTATGAAGCACCAATTAATAAAAGTTGACAGTTATGAATATTTTATTTAGGTTTTGTGGACATATGTTTTTATTTACTTTTATGAAATAACTAGAATTGGAATTGCAGGGTCTTGGGGTAGGTTAGTTTTATAATAAAACTTTTTTTACAAAGTAATGCTACCATTGTTGACTTTTAACAACAATATATGAAAATTCCAGTTAGAAAATCTTGCCTAATTTATGTGTCATTAATTTTTTCTGTGTCTTGTGTATCTTCTTGTGGTTTCAAAAATATTGACCATTTATAATCTTTCTTTAAACGACTGCTTATATCTGTCAGATGAGGTTGATTGTCCTACTTAAATTTTTAAAAACAATTTTTAGAGCAGTTTCAGGTTTACAATAAAGTTGAGAGGGGGAAAATCTCCCATTAACTCCTTAACCCCAGACGTGCATAGGCTCCCCCATTGTCAACATCAGTCAATAGAGTGGTACTTTTTTATTTTTATTTTTTATTTTACTAAGGATAAAACTAAATTGACACATTGTAATCACCCAAAATCTATAATTTACCTTCTGGGTCACTCTAGTTGTTGTGTGTTCTATAGGTTTGGACTAATGTTGATCATTGCAATATCATACAGAGTATTTTTACTGCCTAAAAGCACTCTGTGCTCTGCCTATTCATCTCTTTCTCCTACCCTTGGCAACTAATGACCTTTTTATTGTCTCTGTAGTTTTGCCTTTTCCAGAATGTCTTACAGTTGGAATCAAACAGTATGTAGCCTTGTCAGATGCCTTCTTTCACTTAGTAATATGCATCTAAGTTCCCTCCATGTATTTTCATAGCTTGATAGCTCATTTCTTCTTTTTAGTGTTGAATAATATTTTGTTGGCTGGATGTACCACAGTTTATTTATGCATTGACCTACTGAAGAGATCTTGGTTGCTTCTAAGTTTGGGCAATTATGAATAAAGCTACTATAAATATGCAGATTTGTGTGTAGACCTAAGTCTTCAACTCCTTTAAGTAAATCCCAAAGGACCAATTGCTAGATCACATGGTAGGAGTATGTTTAGCTTTGTAAGAAACCACCAAAATGTCTTCCAAAGTGGCTGTACCATTTTGTATTCCCACCAGCAATGAATGAGAGGGTCTGATGCTTCAGCTCTTTGCCAGCATTTAGTGTTGTCACTGTTTTGGATTTTTCAAGTTCATCTCAGCCATTGGTATTTTAGTTCTCTTCTGATTTCCTAGAAAGATAGGTCCTCTATTACCTTCACATTTATGTCAAACACATTTCATGGTATCAGAAGCTTTTGGAATATTAAGACTTCTGTTTAAGATAAAGAATACAGATCAGGTACAGGTCCTCATGCAGGATCCATGAAAGTAAGAGGTCTTGATGTTTTGATTGTTTTCATGATAAATCCACCCCCATCTCATATAGCAGTTCTCACAGAGAATTGTTATTTGTTTATTTATCAGCATTCTTCACTAGACTGATTCTTTGAGGGCAGGGATGCTGTGTCATTACACAGGTAGCAAAAAGCCAATAGAGAGGAGGTACTCAAAAATTTTTAATAAGTCACTGGATGACTTCCTGAACCCTACAAATTACATCTTCATTGGAGTAAAAGAAAACAAATTCAAATAGGAGAAAGAAGAAGCAGGCTCCATTCTACCAACTGTCCCCTTTTGTATAGAAATTCCACCTTGTTCACTTTCTCGTCTTTACTCTGCTAGTTGTCCCACCATCACCCTGTCTTTGCATCATTGTCTTCTTTTAATCCTTTATACTTGGTCTCAGTTTAGTCCATAAATTTGTGCATCAAATCATTTGGGCAACTAGTTAGAAAGAAAGATTTTTATAAGCCCTATATCAGATTTTCTAAATCAGAATCACTAAGGATGGAACCCAGGAATCTGTGTTTTTAATAAGCTCCACTTATTACACTCAAACACGAGAACTACTCTTGGAAGTCTTTGGGCCTCACATCTTACCTTGTGTTAGAATACTTACTGAATTTGTCCAGTCTGTGACGATAACCCCTTTCATGAAACCCTTTCCCAGAGATTGTTTGCACTGTTAATCAGAAGTATACAACTCAATAGAAAGCTCCATGGGATAGGACTGTGTAAGCATTATCCACCAATCTACTCCAGTACCTAGCACACTTCCGGACTTACACTAGGTGTTTTCGGATAAGTGAATAAAGAAAAGACAGGTCACCCTTTTCTGGGGGCAAGAGGGATGGTAGGCACCATGTAAAAACAACAATTTCTGTGAAGACAATGGGGAAATGTGAAATAACCAACACTTACTGTAGAATATCTGCAGAGAAAGGAAAGAAGGGAGAGTTTGAAAGGAATTATATTTTACTTCAGCTAAGAATAGGCCTGAAGCCTAAAGAAAATGATAGGGATGGAGCAGGAGGCATCACTTTATTTCCTTTTCAGAAGACTTGAAACCAAAAGTGCAGGAATGCTGGATTACTGAGTGAAAGATGGATTCAGTTATGCCAATGTGCTTTAGATTTATGAAGGCAAAAGGCAGCTGGTCTTGAAACATTTATATTCGTGCTCTCTTTAAAATGCAGCCCACAGGCCAACCACTTGAACCAGGGACACTGTTCATCTAACAAATTTGGGTCATGTCTGATTGAACACTAACCTATACTGTTAGGTGGAAACTCTGAGATACTACATTGTGTTATGCATTTCATAGTATCTGATAGCACTCATAGTGGATTGGGCTGAAACAAGAGTGTGGGTTGAATCTAGAATACATTGTGTGGTAGCCATGATACCTTGATAACTATTTTGACAAAGGTCTGCAGATGCCCCCCACCAAGAACAGGAATTGAGTTGCACATACCTCTCTTATGTACCACCTCCTATACTAATTTTATATCGTCAGTATTTCTGTTAAGAAAAACATAAATAAGATGATTGATGGAAATTTAAGAGCATAGAAATGCTAAACTAAACTAAATCACTTTATTTATGTTAAATAACTATAAAAGTCCAGGACAAGAAAATTATGATCAGATATTTGCTGTACTAGATATAAGTTATATCAGAGTAAGTAAAAGTGATAAATCACTCTTCAAATAGCAATCTTCAAATGTCCTCATTTACTTTAGTTTTATAAACTTGGTAGAGTATTTATCCAATCTTCATGAACCATTTTAGAGAAGTAATTTCAGGGGAAGGGAAGAGGTATGTGGTAGTAGAATAGTATAGAAATATGTATAGGTATTAAATTCCTTCCAGGCAAAAAGGTAGGCCAGCTTCTGTTCTTCAGATCAAAGGGTCAAACACCCTGGTGGAAATAATGGCTAACACATGAATGCAGTCAAAATGTGGTCTCCCCACCTATTTATTACGAGGTTAAGTTCTGTATACTACTCAATGATGCATCCCCAGTGTCTAATATAGTAGGTGGTGCATATAATAGTTAAATGCTCAATAAAATGTTTATTGATCTGAAGCCAACTTTTATAAGACGTTTTCTGTCTGAGTTTGTTTAGAGGATATTTTCTTAAGTGTTTACTCTCTCTCCATATAAAAATTATTTACGTGAATATGAGAGGAATTCTTCAGTTCTGATATCACATGCAAGTTGGACTTAAAGTTGGCTTCATGCTTCATGTAATCAGGAAACCTCCAACTTACACATGAGTTTTACTGCAAACATTTGAACGCATTATTTTCACCACTGCATTTTTCCTAGTGCCTTTTAGCAGTTCAGTTCAGTATATATTTATTACATGTATTCTATGGACAATTGTTATGTAAATTTAAAAGATGTAAAACATGGTTGTAGACACCTAAAGCTCGGCAACTAGTGGAAGGAACACATATAGAGAGAAACAATTTCAATATAACACTGATGTCCAGACATGCTCAAGTGGAAAACATACAATGAAGTATTTTAGATAAGATATTAATTTTGGGATACTTTTAACTGAGCAAGAATTGAACTGAAAATTTGAAGATTTATCTGTTTTTACTTTAAAGTTTAGATCCCCATTTTTTTCCCTTGGACACCTGTGCTGTATCCAAATTAGATTTTTCTATGTATAATTTAATTTATGATTATTTAAACTACATTGAAATAATGTCAAATACTTTATTAAACCTTCTTACCACTATCAACTTCTTAACTTTTGCTTACACCTTAAATTCTGGAGTGGTAGCCATCACTTTCTATCCATTTTATAATTCTTTGAACATACATCTTGGTTATGCTATAAGTTCAATGATAAGATCAATGTCTCACTGTTCTTTTAACTTCCTTCACAGCATCTAGCTAAGGACTGCAGTTTCAATAAGTATTCATTGACCGGTATTCTTTGGGCTTGCTAGTTAGTAACACCTTATATCTGTGAGTTATGATAAAGGCTAAGTGTTTGCTTCTAAGTAACATGAAGCTGGAATGGGAGTGACAGGTTTAAAATGTTTTCAATTCCTGGTGCTATATGAATAAGTGATTATCAATATTTATCCCATGTATTTAAGTAAATAAAGAAAAAGAAACCTTGTCGTTTGTTTTAAAACTATAGTAGTCCCCCCTTATTCACAGTTTCACTTTCCGGAGTTTCCGTTACATGGGGTCAGATGTGTCCGCAAATATGGAAAACTCCAACAAAACACAATTCATAAAGTTTAAATTGGGAGCTATTGTGAGTAGCATGAAGAAACCTTGCGCCATCCAGTCTGTCCCGCCTGGGACATGAATCAGCCCTTTGCTAGCATATCCACGTTGAGGATACTGCCTGTTCATCAGTCACTGAGGAGCTATCTTGGTGTTTAGATTGTGTGATATCTCAGTGCTTGTGTTCAAGTTCCCCTTATTTTACTTAGTAACAGCCCCAAAGTGCAAGAGATGTGACACTGGTAATTTGGATATGCCAAAGAGAAGCTGAAAATTACGTAAGGTTCAGCACTATCCATGGTTGCGGCATCCACTGGGGATCCGGGAACATATCCCCTGCATATAAGAGGGGACTATTATACCTTATTTTAATTTTCAGGGATGCCTTGAACTTGTGTTCATTTCATAAGTTAGAAAATAGTATTTCTCTCATTTTATTAACGTCTTGTGTATACGTACTTTGCCTGGATTCCATTTCAACTTTTATTTTTCAAAGTGAATTAATAATTTTGTGTACTCCAATATGGAAAACCACATCATGCATTATAGAATTTTTAATTCATCATCCCATTTAAATATTTCATATAGGGAATGGAAAAAGCTAGTACTACCTGGGTATTACAAAGAGCAAGTAAGTTCTATACCTTTCCAAAGGTAGATCCATTCTGGTTTGATTAACAAAAAAGACCTGTCCAATTTTGACAAAAGTAAAAATATGTAAACTTTTGGGTATGATACACCAAATTACAGAGTGTTTGTCACCATAAAGTTTGACTCATCTTCAAGATGAGAAACTGGGCTAAATTTGGCTTCATAAAAAAATGCTACTGTTTTACATATGTACTCAGCTAGCAAACATAAACTAGCATAGTGCATTTATGTAGCTGAGAGACCTCCACAGTATTTCTTCAACCAACAGGATGTGCACCCCTGCAGTACAATGGAGTCTGTAGGCCCTGATAACCTTGAAACATGATCCATCTATTTTCTACATACCAGACTCATCATTGCTGAGGGGAAATTTGTGCACCTACTTATCAGTCCTTAAAAGGAAAAAAATGCTTTTCAATTTTTTCCATAATCACTGAAACTGATATTTTAATCTAAATAGTAACCTTAATGTCAGCGTGGCATTCCAGAGTTACTCTCTTGTGTTTTAATTTTCTCCCCACTTTGGTAAAATGCCCTTGTACTATTGTGCTAAAGATCAAATGGCCAATTCAATATTTACATCAACGGGTTTCCTCAATAAATTTCAGTGTAATAAGTGTAAGCAAGAAGAAAATGCATTTTTGCATATCATAAATGTCTTCTCCTGAAAGTCACTAGAAATGAATACATGAATGTGGATGTTGATTACGTCCATTGTCTCTTTTATATAATATTTATTTTCACAGAAATACCTCAGGTGACTACAACTACTCCAGGTTGAGATTTATATTTTGTAACTAATTCAGAGAGTTCAAAGCATCAACTTTGATAGATTTGCTGTCACTGAAGCACAGAATATCTTTTTCTGATACTTTCTTACAAATAGAAACTCAATGGGCCAAGTGATGAGAGGCAAGTTTAGTGCAGGTACTTGTTCTGGTTTAAGCATACTTGGCACTTAACTCCTGCTAATAATGTTTACTTGCACCATAGGTTATTGTCTATAGGGCTGCCATACCCATTTCTCTTTGCCATGGAAATGTGACTGTAATTTCTGAAACATTCCAAAAGATCTTCTACTTGAAAACGTGTGTATTACTACTCCTAAAACTGCACCTCTTTGGACATTGTTATTGCTTCTAGCTAAAATAATAGGGAGAGGAGATTCATTTAGGTGTAAGAATTGAGAAAATATGTTTCACTAGCAAGGAATCCAGTGGAAATCAGTGCTTACATTTTAGTGAAAAGATCTTCCCTAGGTGAAGCCGCTTGACTTGTTGAATGTGGAGATATTTTTCACTTCTTGCTTTTTAAATTTTTTTCTTCCAGGGAAGTAGCACCATTATTCCTAGCAGTTATGTGGGGGAAAATAGTAGGAGCTCTGCTCTCCTGCAACAAATCAATCAGGTAGAACCTGGGTAGGTTCAATATGTCAATCAATTTGTGTCATTCCTTTGTTGAGGACACTTCAAGGGTTTCCCTTTGCTGGTAGAGTAAAATCCAAGTTTCCTCTCATGGTTCATAAAGCTCTAAATAATTCTGTCCTTACCTTCTTCACTACCATCATCTTTATTATTATTCTGTTGCCCACTTAGGCAGGGAGACTGTGGGGACCGAGCCCCAGAAAGCAGTTTCCAGGCTCTCAGCCTCACATAGAAAGGTGCTGGCTCGGGTAGTAAATGGCCATCAACTGTGATCAGATGGCCACCAGCTGTGGCTAGTTGGCCGTCAGTTGTAGACCGTAAGCCATTGGCCACTAATATAACGGCTGTGGCTACGCTAGCAGAAAGAATTGGGGGCTAGCAAGAGCAGATTGCAGAGAGGCGGATGCCGCCGGTGAGAATATAGTGATATGACTCCCTTACTTATGGCTCCGTGGGTGTTCCTTTTTGGCCTCACCATGTCCTGCGTTCTTATGTGGGGAGCAGGAGAAGAGACCCCACCTTACACCCAGCAGGCCGCCCCACACAACAAATGGCGCAGCGAGCAGGGTCCCCCGCAGGAAAGAGACTATTTTTGTTTTTGTTGCCCTGTGTTATTTTAGGGCTTTCTGTTGCTTTTTCTATGATTGAAATTATCCTCCTAAATATTTAGAAAGCTGGTTTATTTTCATTATTTACATTTCAATGCTAAGGCTAGTTCCTTAAACAGGTCTTCATTCACACACAAAAACGTAGCCCTTCAACCATCCCTTTAGTCACTTTGTATCTCTTTATTCTGTTTTATTTTCTTAGTAGCATGTCACACTATTAATCTGTAAGTATTTGTGATTTCTCCTTAAGTTGCAGAATATGCGCTCCATCAGAGTAGAGACTATATCTGTCATAATCATTACTCTATATCCAATGTCTAACACAAGGTTTGGCCCCAGAGTAGGTACCCAGAATTTTTTGTTAAAACACACACACACACACACACACACACACTTGTAAATGTTTTTTCTTGAGGAGAAAAAAAGGAATCTGTTTAAATGATTCAAGCTAACTTTTAAAAATTAGGACTATAAAAATTAATCCATCTTCTGAAAGCCTTTTAAAGTTCTTTTTACATGTAAGTTTGTTGGCATCCTTGAATCTTTAAAAAAAACATTTTATGCATTGCCTTTAATAATGTGATATGTTTCTGTTGGAAAACTGGTTTGGACCATTGTTGCAAGTGTTGACTGATAATCAACTGCAGTGAATGGCTAGTTTGGCTTCCATTCAATGAACAGACTGTAAAAGGAACCAATTTAACTTTCAAGATTTTGGTCATGGAGAAAAGGAGTTGGCTAGAGAGCTATTCTTCTAGCTCCCAGTGCCAAGACAGATGGTGGGAGAGGGAAGTAGGTTTTGGAGCATTCAGTGAAGATAGTTCTCTCACAAAGGCCCAAAGCACTGCCCAATTCTGCTGGCCAGTTGGATTTTCTTATAATTGTGTTTAATGGATATTACCCTCTCTTGGGTCTTCACTCATCAGCTACTGTCTCTGTACTTCTTGAAGTGTTGATCTATCTGTACAACTATTTAGATGCAAAATAGAAAACAAGTTATAATTGTTGAGTTAATATAGCATTTTACACTTGATCTTAACCAAATGGCCGAGAAGTGATTATACAGCATTTAAAAATGTGTAGGACCCATATTTTCTTGGAGGACTCAGAAAGATGATCCCAGTACCTGGCACAATTAATGGCCCTCAGGAAAACCAGAGAATAAATCAATGACAGCCCATTTCAGTTTGATTGCAAAAAAGACTAAGGGATAGAACTAAACTGGGCAGTATATATTTTCTATTAGCTAAAGGCAAGTCATATATTTACAGTATGTTCTTGGTTTCTATGAAACTAATTCACTTTCTTGTCTTGCTATCCAGTTTCATCTCTTCTATTTGCCACCTAAATGTGCACTCCTTGGGATTCAATTGTTGCCCCTGTTCTTCCTCTTATAAGCTCTTCATTTCAGCACTTTGTCAACTCACATTATTTCAAATCACCTCTTAGAGTGTAATTCACAACTATGTTTTCTTCCCTGATCTCTCTTCTGAATTCCAGTATTGTCTTCTATATATATTTTTTATACATTTTGATCTGAATCATCATTATCATTTATTATGAGAAGTCATCTGCTTATTCTTTATTTTTATAAACTCAAGTACAGTAAACTCATTTTTATGTGATATCAACTCTCTAAATTGGAGACCATATATGTTGAGGAGACTAGCCTAATTGTACCTGGGCCATCACTTCCTATTCTCACCACCATGACAGGACTGATAACGCTAGCTTGCGTATTTAGTGCTAATCTACCTATTTGTTCATATCACTTAGCTCAGGAATTAACAATGGCTCCATAACTGTTAGGATCAAGTAAAACGACAGCATGATTTCTATTAGTGTGTAAACTTGCAGAAATGGAATTACAGTAAAATACCATTTTTATTTTTAATGAAATTTAAATTCATTATTTATATGAAAATAAGAAATGTTCTTTTTAAACACAATGTCAAACATTTCAAGTTTTGTTAAGCACATATTATTCACACAAACAAATAGATGCAGACACCTTCCTATACCCACCCGTTCCCCAACATCATTTAGAATTGCTCCAGAGCCCTCATTAAGTTCCTCCTTTCCTTCTTCGTGCTTCTCTCCCTCCCTTGCTTTTTTCTTCCTTTCAGCCTTTCTTTCCCTCTCTTCTTTTCTTTGTTTATACATCTAAGAAGTTTGCTCAGATCTACTTACTTTACTATCCATTTTGGAACATCGATTTTTTTTAAAGATTTTTATTGAAAATATGTTTAGCATACAATATTATGTTAGTTTCAAGTGTACATCATAGTTATTCAACATTTATATACCTAAAGAAGTGATTGCCACGATAAGCCGAGCAACCATCTGAAACTGTATCACGCTATTACAACACTATTGACTATATTTCCTATGCTGTACATTACATCCCATGACTTATTTCTTTTATATCTGGAAAGTTGGATATCTTATTTGCCTTCATCTTTTCTCCTTTTAAATTTTTCAATGACAGTTGACATTCAATATTATTTTGTATTAATTTCCGGTGTACAACATAGTGGTTATACATTTATATAATTTAAGAAGTGATTCCCCTGACTAGTACTCACCTGGCACTATACAAAGTTATTACAATATTATTGACTATGTTCCCTATGCTTTACTTTACATCCCCATGATTATTTTGGAACTACCAATTTGTCCTTCTTAATCCCTTCACCATTTTCACATACCCTAACATCCCTCCACTCTGGCAACTATTACAATATTCTCTGTATCTATGAGTCTGTTTCTGTTTTGTTTATTTTGGCCTGTAGATTCCACATATAAGCAAAATCACATTGCATCTGTCTTTCTCTGTCTGACATACTCCACTCGGCACAATACCTTCCAGGTCCATTCATGCCTCTGCAGATAACAAGAATCCATTTCCTACCCTGGCTGAGCAATATTCACTATATATACCATATTTTGCCATATATAATGCACTTCCATGTATAATGCACACTCACATTTTTGGACCAAACTTTCAGGAGAAAAATTTTTTTGTTTTAATTCAAATTTTTATTTGTTTACATTTAGGTACTTGTTTTTTGTATCATAAAGGAATTTTAGCATTTATTTTTTTAACATATTATGGTACAATAAATTTTATATAGCAAATAATTACAAAACAGAAGAACAGATACAAGGTACAAGAAATATTATGTACTGGCAACAAATTTACCATATTTACGCGCATCGTAGAAGACCCAAAACTCCTTGTTGTTGCAAGTTCATCTTAAGTTCAACAAAACTGTATTGTATTCCAGAGTATTATTTTGCATATAGATATTATTACTGTGTTTTAGAGTTACACTTTTAACTCATAAGCATAAATAAGAGAATTAAAAACATTTATACAGATACGGAATTAGTACTAGTCATGTATAATGTGCATCCTTCTTTTTCCCTCACAAATTTGGCAAAAAAGTATGCATTATACACAGCCAAATACTGTATGTACCACTTCCTCTTTATCCATTCTTCTATCAGTGAATACCCAGGCAGCTTCCATGTTTTGTCCGTTGTAAACAATGCTATAATGAAGGAATGGATGCACATGTCCCCTCAAAGTAGCATTTTGGGTTTCTACAGCCTTTGTTTTAAAGTCTATTTTGTCTGGTATAAGTATTGCTACCCCAGCTTTTTTTATTTTATTTTATTTTATTTTATTTTGTTTTGTTTTGTTTTGTTTTGTTTTGTTTTATTTTATTTTATTTTTTTATTTTCCTATAATACCTTTTTCCATCCCTTTACTTTCAGTCTGTGTGTGTGTGTCTCAATCTGAAGTCTCTTGTAGGCAGCATATGTAAGAGATTTGTTTTTTCATCTACTCAGCCACCCTTTGTTTTTGATTGGAGCACAATCCACTTATGTCAAAAGCAATTGTTGATATATGTAGTTCTTGCCATTTATTTATTTATTGCCATTTTATTATTTATATTTTTGATCTTTGTTTCCATCTGAAATAAGCCCCTCTAACATTCCTTGTAATACTGGTTTGGTGGTGATGAACTCCTTTAGCTTTTTCTTCTCTGGGAAGCTCTTTATCTTTATCTGTTCTTTGATTTTAAAAGATAGCCTCGGTAGGTAGAATACCCTTAGTTGTAGGTCCTTGTTTTTCATCACTTTGAATATTTCCTGCCAATCCCTTGTGGCCCACAAAGTTTCTGTTGAGAAATCAGCTCCCTTGTAGGTAACTGCTTTTCTCTTGCTGCTTTTAGGTTTCTTTCTTTGTCTTTCACGTTTGCCATTTTAATTATAATTTGTCTAGGTGTAGACCTCTTTGGATTCATCTTGTTTGGGACTATCTGCACTTCTTGGCCTTGAATGTCTGTTTCCTTTGCCAGGTTAGGAAAAGCTTCAGTCATTATTTCTTCAAATAGGTTCTGAATCCCTTGCTTCCTCTCTTCTCCTTCTGGTACCCCTATGATGTGATATTGTTGCTCTTGATGTTGTCCTAGAGGTCTCTTAAACTATCCTCATTTTTTTTTTAATTCTTTTTTTCTTTCTGATGTTCCAATTGGGTGTTTCTGCTACCTTGTCTTCCAAATCGCTGATTCAATTCTCTGCTCCATCTAGTATGCTGGTGATTCCTTCTAGTGCATTCTTCATTTCAGTTATTGTATTCTTCACTTGTGACTGGTTCCTTTTTCTGGTTTTTATGTCCTTATTTATACTTGCTATCTTTTTTATGAAGTTGTCACTAAGCTCCGTGAGCATCTTTATAACCATTGTTTTGAACTCTGTCTCTAGTAGATTGCTTACATCCATTTTGGTAAGTTCTTTTTCTGAAGTTTTATCCTGTTCTTTCATTTGGGATACATTTCTTTGTTTTCTCATTTTGGCTGCCTCTCTGTGCTTCTTTCCATGTATTAGGTAGATCTGCTATGTCTCCAAGTATTGGCCAGGTGGCCTTATTCAGTAGGTATTGTGTGCAGCCCAGTGGCACAGCCTCCTGGTCACCTGCTCTGGGCTCTCCAGCCGTGTCCCTTATGTGTGCTTTGTGTGCCCTCCTCCTATAGTTGAGCCTTCATTGCTATTGGCATGTCAGTGTATGGGATTGACCTTCAGGCTGACTGGCTATGGGGTTTGGCAATGTCCACAGCTTATTGGCTGCTGTGGGGGGTGGGAGGACTTACCCATTGAGTGGGATTTACCCCAGTGGGTTCTGGTGCCTGTTGAGACTGCCTTTGGTTGTGCCACTTGTGGGGCTAAGTGGGGAGTGCTTTGTTGTGGTCCAAAGGCAACTTCCAAGTATGTTGGTTCTGGAGTCTCTTGGGAGGGGCTCTGGTGCAGGCCTAAGTCACTCACTGCCTGTATCTGGCCTGGGAATACCTGGTAGGAGCTACATAGTGATCCATGTTTAGTTGCTGCCTGTGTTGTACCTGGAAGCATGTGGGAGAGGCCACACTGCAAACAGAGGACAGCAGCCACCAGTACTAGGTCTGCGGTAGCTCCACAAAAAGCCAGGGCATTCTGAGGCCTGCTGCCACCTCCCAGCTTTTAGGGTCCAGCTGCTGATAGAGTGTTATGCGGTATGCAAGATGAGTGAAGCAGGGTCTCAGTGAGTCAGCATGATGGAGCATTGAAGCTCACCAGGCCAGTCAGATTCAAATTTGGCCTGTAGAAGCGAGCTCAACACAAGGAAGATGGCACCAGCCTACTGGCGGCACTGGAGGAGGACCACACAGAGAGAAAAAGGGGACTGTCCCTTCAGTCCTTGCCCCAAAGTTACACAACTCAGTCCCTCCTCATATGATTTTGATGCCTCCCGAGTCATTGTTTTTCTACCAGAGCTCAGGGTGTGTGCCTTTGTGGGCACTTTAAGAGAAGACTCTGGATTTCCAGCAGTCTTCCATCCCACCCAGATAGTCAAAATCCCCACTGTTCTTCTCAGCCAGAAGTTGTAGGAGCTCCTCTTCCTGACACCAGTAGTCTGGGCAGGGGAGCCTGTTGAGGGGGGCTGGGATCCCTTGCTCCTTTATAGAGAACTTCTGTGGCTGAGACATCTCTCCTGATTTTCAACAGCCACATGTGGGTTGGGACCAGCCTGTTTCGAGTGTCCACTCCTCTTACCAGTCTTTACATGTCTTGTTCTTTAGATCCTTAGTTGTAAAGCTTCTGTTCAGCTAAACTTCAGATCGTTCTCCAGGTTGATTATTCTATAATTTAGTTGTAATTTTGATATGTTCATGGGATGAGGCAAGCACAGCATTTATCTACTTCACTATCTTGGATCTCTTCTGAGAGTGCTAATTTGTTTAACTGGCATTTTTTAAAGTTACCTGAATAAGGCTGATTTGGGAATTGAGACCTTTGATATTCTATATGCCAGATGATTTAAAATTTTTGTTCACTGCAATGTGTCTTTTATAACGTGAAAATTCAAGGTTTCAAGAACACTTTATAAATCTGTTTTTCTACTGATCTATGAATATCAATTAACAAAATTATAAACAATGTTTAATGAACGGTTTTTTATTTTAAAACTATAAATCCATGAATCAATCTTGCAAAAATTCTTGATTAACTTTGAAACATCACCTTTTAAGCAGTGTTATATTCATGTTGCTCCAATTTTATCTGAAGTCTCTTAGCTATTAGTTTATAGAGTATTTCTGGTTTGAAATGTTTCCCTTCAAAAAATTACTGGAAAATATGAACAACAGTATTTATCCTCTTGCTGGAGTGATATTAATCTACTTACCTCCTGTAGTCCAACATTAATTTAATCGTTGGCAAACATACTTGACAAAATTGACTCTCGCAAGCTAATAAACTTCACTTTAGTAGTCTGTCATAGAACTTCGGGTGTTTAAATAGATGAGTGATCTTCTGATGCTGTTATCTGATATCTTCTCATGATACAATCCCTGATACTTCTGCATCAATTATCATTTATGTATTACTTCTATGTATTTTAACATCAATTAGTTCCTTCTCTTGGATTTCACAATTTAATAAAATTTCCAAACAAAAATCAGGATACTAACATAAGGTTATCTGATTTTTAATTTTTAAAGTTAAAATAGTAACATTTAAATTAAACAAATTCCTCTTACCTAATGTCACAAACTCAATTGTCTATCTAACCCCCTAATTTTTCTAATTTTACTATGAACTGGAAGACCATTGACACTCCTGGGAAGAGGAAACCCTGTTTGCTTTCTTTTAGATTTTTAATTAAAAACAAAAATTCTCACTAGCTCTCTCTT
This sequence comes from Rhinolophus hipposideros, assembly GCF_964194185.1. Classification (NCBI taxonomy): domain Eukaryota; kingdom Metazoa; phylum Chordata; class Mammalia; order Chiroptera; family Rhinolophidae; genus Rhinolophus; species Rhinolophus hipposideros. The sequence continues at coordinate 33,372,458 of NC_138050.1, read as the reverse complement.
GTTTATTTTTCTAGCAAACAATGTCCCACTTTCATTCTTTCATGGGAAACTTTTCTATCCTACAAATTGTAGACTTCCTCTCTATAGTGCCTCTCATAATTACAGTTAAATGGATTTCATCAATAGTCTTAATTGGAACTAATTTATCACCAAGTGAGAAAATCTTGTTTCTTCTGAAACATGCGAAGCAGCTAAAATTGAGATAAAATAGGTAACAAAATAAGTCTGATGGAGTGCAATATTCCAGAAATATTTATTTCTTTGGGTTACTTGTAACTGTCTGTATATTCAAAATATATATCCAGAGGGCTAAGAATGAAAGCTTTAGTCATTCCAATTTTCTTAAATCCATGTTGAAAAAGAGCAGCATATCAAGATCCTATGGAATTGTTTCATATATATATATCTTAACAAATTCAGCTAGCCAAATTTTAAGTAACTTAAAATTTTCTCCAGCTGCATTGAGATAACCTACATGCTGGAGAAACATGGATACTTTTCCCTTCATTTATTTTGCAATAAGGGAGAAATTGAAAGCAAGTTTTAACATTCTTCCATCAGTATGTTATTCACCAAACTAATAGTATAAACTCACTAGTTACCTCTTTTTTGTCCTAATAGCCCATTGGTTTTCTTTTACAGAATGGTGTTAGATGATATAATCAAGTTATTTACATATGCTTATGCTTATCAAAAGAGCCTCTGAAAATGATGAGTTTTAGTCATTGATCTAAGCATTTCAAAAATATTAATTGTAAAAAAATATATATATATTAATTGTACACCCTTCCGCCCCAAATATGGTACTGCACGATGGAAATAAAATGGTAAATAAGATATTAAAGGTAACTACACTGATATCATCAAGCTAATATAGTAGAAAGGGAGATATACAATGAACAAGGAAGCAGGTAGAAGGAAATAAATAGAAGAGTTACATCTCATGGTGAGTTCTTTGAAGCAAATAATTACGGAGCCCTAATTTCTATTGGGTGGTCAAGGGCAGCCTCATTGCTGCACCAATGTGTAAGCTGAGATTTAATGGATGAGTTGAAGTTAGACATGCTGCCTCCAGACAGAACAGAAGGTGCAGACATGTTCAGGATAGAAAGGCGTAAGAACAGACTGAAGGCCAGTGTGATTTGAGATCATAAGTACAGAAGAGGATGAACACAAATGAGGCTGAGGTGGGGAGTGGGAGGTAGGAGAGCTCATTGTGCAGAGCCTTGAAAAGCCCAGGAGTTTCTCCTGAAGCTTTTGGCTCATTTCACTGGGTTTATGACTGTAGAAAAAGCTTCCAAAGCATTAGGTATATTGAATGCTTTTATGTTCACGTACATGGAATGAATGTACAGCAGAGACTATTGAAAAAGTAAGAAGAGAGTTTTCATGCAATAGCAAAGCCAGAAATGCATTCTGTCCTCAAGGATCACAATAAGCTTTAAACATAGACTGTTTTCACGAGGTTTAGTTTATAAGAGCTCACAAACCACAGCTGAAACCCTGTTTAATGATCAAGCACAATCTGGACATTTGAATCTCTGTTATGAATCCCTCATGGACTATTTAAAGAGCTCAACTGCTTTGTTTAACCACAAAAATGCAAATTATTCTAGAGTTTTAGAATTTTACTTTCTTAAGGGTGTCATTTAAAGAAAAAAGTCATAATCAACGGTATTTGAACACAAGTCGTCTATGAAGGCAAGACAGGTTCCTTAACTCTTGCCCTCCCTCCCTCTCTCCTTCCCTCCCTCTTTCCCTCCCTTCCTTCTTCCTCTGCCCTTTTATAAAATACATTTATTGAAGGTTTATGCCACATGAAAAAGCCTCAACATCTTAGTAAGATATCATCAAGCAGAAATAGGTGTGCTATAGTTGTAGAGGAAAATCTTTATGTGAATGTATATTATCCCCAAAATATAATAAATGTAGAATAGGAGACTCCCTTCTTTGCTTTTCTGTTTCTCCACTGCTGGTGCCTTACTTGAACTTCAGTAAGATACGAATGTGGCCATGATTCCACTGCCGTGGGGAATGTTGTAAGTGTGCACCTACTCATGGTTTAATTTTGGCATTCTCAGAGAATAGCTGAGGCAGGATTTCACCAACTGGTATTCATGTCACACTATCCAGGAGTAAGAAGTGTATTGTTGACAGAAGGTGTGTTTTTTGATATTGTCAAGAATCTGGTTCAAAGCCCTATAATTGTTGGTCACCAGCCAATGAATAGTTTTAGAGAATTTGGTTCTAAAATCATAATCACAAAGGGAAGAATTGCTTTTGCAGTTTTGAATTTTAGGTTTGCTTACTTATTAGAAATTCCTTTTAGCTCTCATACCAATAACCTTGCTAAGTAGGTAGACGTATTAGAGACTAGTTTTCAAATACTTTTTAAAAAAATCATATTTGTTTTAGAAAAAAAACTGAAAACATCCATCTGTTATTTACCCCTAGTTTCTTTGTTTCTCTGCTATTATGTAATTTGAGAACATACATTTGATTCAAAATATTTTTTTTTTCATTTTACAACTCAAATGTGAATAAACAAGAGATTAGCTATTTTGCTTCAACTCAAATAGTTCCCCTGTGCTGAGGTGTAATTGTCATAAGTGAAGTCTGTGCCATGAGGGACATTAGAGTTTAAATTTAACACAAAAGACTGTAGAGACATTCTGTGATCCAAATAACAAATCACTAAGGGTGGTTTGCTGATGAATTAAAAACACACACACACACACACACACACACACACACAAGAAATTAGGACAAGGAACAGTGTGTTTCACTGAGATAGGCATTAGAAAATGAAGAAATTCAAGTGAATATAGAAAAGCTAGAGTGTCTGGGTTCTTATGCTATTTATTAGGTTCTCTCTCTCTCTCACTCTCTCCCCATTCTTACCTCCCCCCATTCTCACCATCAATATAGCTCTCACACAATCTATGCAAGATAATGTTCTCTCAAACTTCTGTGTTGCCCTTCAGGTAATGTCCTACCTCCCTATTACCAAAGTTCCACATCTCCTAATACATAAATTGGTAAATGTATGTTTGCTTTTTTCTATTACTCGAATGCCCAGTCATTTTATCATAAACTATTTTCCTACATAAACTATTGTCCTGCTGGCCAACTCCTAAGGGCTGTTGTGCATTATATTTTTTATCATTTTGCAATTATATATAGTCCTAATACTTTTTCACACTGCATTGTTTCTCTAGTTTTCTGTATCTCTTTCTATTGAGTTCAGTGCCTGAAGGGCAGGGGCCGTGTTTAGTGTGCTTAACTGTTGTATCCATAATGTCTTCGTAATGGCAGTAGCTGGCCTATCGGAGGCACAAATCAATATCTGTTTAATTAAAATCTTAATGAATGAAGAGTGTAGAAAATTCAGAAGATGCAAAATAATGTAAAAGAAAATGAAATACTGTGCAGTTTCATCAACCAGAAAGCCTAAATTAATCCTAGGTACAACTCCATATTTTCCATATGTGTACAGATTCACGTGGTTCATTGTCTTACTGATACATTTTTGATTATTTTTATCTCATAGGGTTAATATTTGTCTATTTAAGATGGCAAAATATTTTTTATGTTAATATCACCTATGTTTCTTGAGATAGTTTTACTTTTTTCTTTCCTTCAAATGGGTTTTTCTTCATCCTTTTTTTTAACCTTTATATATATATATATATATATATATATATAAATATGTTCCTTTCTCTCTTTCTTACACACACACACACACACACACACATACAAATTTGGGTGCTCAATTTTGTTTTAGAATTTTGTTTCAGAATTTTGCATTGATCAATAATTTTCTGTGTATTTTTAATCAAGTGTTTTCTTTCTAGGTGTTCCATTCATTCCCCCAAATTATCAGGAAGAGTTGATTGAATTCTGTCTGTTTGTCCTCTTTAGCCATATACTTCTTTTTTTTTTTTTTTTGGTCTCTACGTTCTGTATTTTTTTTTTATATATTAAATTTATTGGGGTGACAATTGTCAGTAAATTTACATAGATTTCAGGTGTACAATTCTGTATTACATCGTCTATAAATCCCATTGTGTGTTCACCACCCAGAGTCAGTTCTCCTTCCATCACCATATATTTGATCCCCTTTACCCTCATCACCCACCCCCCACCCCCTTACCCTCTGGTAACCACTAAATTACTGTCTGTGTCTATGAGTTTTTGTTTCTCATTTGTTTGTCTTGTTCTTTTTGGTTTATATACCACATATCAGTGAAATCATAGAGTTCTCTGCTTTTTCTGTCTGACTTATTTCACTTAGCATTATACTCTCAAGATCCATCCATGTTGTCACAAATGCTCCTATATCATCTTTCCTTAACGCCGAATAGTATTCCATTGTGTATATGTGCCACAACTTCTTTATCCATTCATCTATCGAAGGACATTTTGGTTGTTTCCATGTCTTGGCCACCGTAAACAAAGCTGCAATGAACATTGGAGTACACGTGTCTCTATAGAGAGATGCTTTTATATTTTTGGGGTAGATACCCAGGAGAGCGATTGCTGGGTCATATGGTAATTCTATTCGTAATTTCTTGAGGAACCTCCACACTGCCTTCCATAGCGGCTGCACCAGTCTGCATTCCCACCAACAGTGTATGAGAGTTCCTTTTTCTCCACAGCCTCTCCAACACTTGTTACTATTTGTTTTGTTGATGAAAGCCATTCTGACTGGGGTGAGGTGATATCTCATTGTGGTTTTCATTTGCATTTCTCTGATGATTAGCGATGTTGAGCATTTTTTCATATGTCTGTTTGCCATTTGTATATCCTCTTTGGAGAAATGTCTCCTCAGGTCCTCTGTCCATTTTTCAATTGGGTTGTTTGTTTTTTTGTTGTTGAGTTTCATGAGTTCCTTGTATATTTTGGATATTAGCCCCTTATCAGAGGAACTGTTTGCGAAAATCTTCTCCCATTCAGTTGGTTGCCTCATTATTTTGTCAATAGTTTCTTTTGCTGTGCAGAAGCTTTTCAGTTTCATATAATCCCATTCGTTTATTTTAGTTTTCACTTCCATTGCCTTTGGAGTCAGATTCATAAAATGCTCTTTGAACCCAAGGTCCATAAGTTTAGTACCTATGTTTTCTTCAATGCAGTTTATTGTGTCAGGTCTTATGCTTAAGTCTTTGATCCATTTTGAATTAATTTTGGTACATGGTGACAGATAGCAGTCCAGTTTCATTCTTTTGCACGTAGCTTTCCAATTCTGCCAGCACCATTTATTGAAGAGGCTGTCTTTCCTCCATTGTATGTTTTTTGCTTCTTTGTCAAAAATTATTTGTCCATATTTATGTGGTTTTATTTCTGGATTCTCAATTCTATTCCATTGGTCTATGTGTCTGTTTTTCCGCCAATACCAAGCTGTTTTGATTATTGTAGCCCTGTAGTACAAGCAAAAATCAGGGAGTGTGATACCTCCAGTATTGTTCTTTTTTTTTAATATTGCTTTGGCTATTCGGGGTCTTTTGTGGTTCCAAACAAATCTGATGATTTTTTGTTCTATTTCTTTAAAAAATGCCATTGGGATTTTAATGGGGATTGCATTAAATCTGTATATGGCTTTGGGTAATATAGCCATTTTAACTATGTTGATTCTTCCAATCCATGAGCACGGAATGTCTTTCCATTTCTTTGTGTCTTCTTCAATTTCTTTCAAAAATGTCTTATAGTTTTCAGCATATAAATCCTTCACATCCTTGGTTAAGTTTATTCCTAGGTATTTTATTCTTTTTGCTGCAATTGCAAAAGGAATTGTTTTTTCTATCTCTTTTTCTGAGATTCCATTGTTGGTATATAGGAAAGCAATGGACTTTTGTACGTTGATTTTGTAGCCAGCAACTTTACTGTATTCATTGATTGTTTCTAATAGCTTTTTGGTGGAGTCTTTAGGGTTTTCTATATATAGCATCATGTCATCTGCAAAGAGTGACAATTTAACTTCTTCATTCCCAATTTGGATGCCTTTTATTTCTTTCTCTTGCCTGATAGCTCTGGCGAGGACTTCCAACACTATGTTGAAAAGCAGAGGTGATAGGGGACAACCTTGTCGTGTTCCTGAACGTAGAGCAAAGGGCTTCAGCTTTTCACCATTAATTATGAGATTAGCTGAGGGCTTGTCGTATATGGCCTTTATTATGTTGAGGTATTTTCCTTCTATACCAATTTTAGTAAGTGTTTTAATCATAAATGGATGTTGTATCTTATCAAATGCTTTTTCTGCATCAATTGATAGAATCATATGATTTTTGTCCTTTATTTTGTTTATGTGATGTATCACATTGATGGATTTGAGAATGTTGAACCATCCTTGTGCCCCGGGGATGAACCCCACTTGGTCGTGATGAATAATCTTTTTAATGCATTGTTGTATTCGATTTGCTAGAATTTTGTTTAGGATTTTAGCATCTGTATTCATCAGGGATATAGGTCTGTAGTTTTCTTTCTTTGTGTTGTCCTTACCAGGTTTTGGTATCAGGGTAATGTTGGCCTCATAAAATGAGTTAGGGAGTACTGACTCTTCTTCAATTTTTTGGAAGAGTTTGAGCAGGATTGGTATTAGATCCTCTTTGAAGGTTTGGTAGAATTCACTGGTGAAGCCATCTGGTTCAGGACTTTTGATTTTGGGAAGGTTTTTGATGACTGATTCAATTTCGTTACTGGTGATCGGCCTGTTAAGATTTTCCAACTCTTCGTGATTCAGCCTTGGAAGGCTATATGTTTCTAAGAACTTGTCCATTTCTTCTAAGTTATTAAATTTGGTGGCATATAGTCCTTCATAGTATTCTTGGATAATCCTTTGTATTTCTGTGGTGTCCGTGATAACTTCCCCTTTTTCATTTCTGATTTTGTTAATTAGTGTCTTCTCTCTTTTTATCTTAGTGAGTCTAGCCAAGGGTTTGTCGATTTTGTTAATCGTTTCAAAGAACCAGCTTTTTGTCACATTAATTTTTTCTATTGTCTTTTTGTTCTCTATTTCATTTAGTTCTGCTCTGATTTTTGTTATTTCCTTTCTTCTGCTGACCTTGGGTTTCGCTTGTTCTTCTTTTTCTAGTTTTTTAAGGTGTAACATGAGGTTATTTATTTGGGATTTTTCTTGTTTCTTGAGATAGGCCTGTAATGATATAAATTTCCCTCTTAAAACTGCTTTCGCAGCATCCCAAAAATTTTGGTAGGATGTATTTTCATTGTCATTTGTTTCTATGTATCTTTTGAGCTCTCCTCTAATTTCTTCTTTGACCCAGTCGTTCTTTAAAAGTATGTTGTTTAATCTCCATGTATTTGTGTTTTTTCCTGCTTTCTTTTTGCAGTTGATATCCAATTTCAAAGCTTTGTGATCAGAGAATATGCTTGGTATGATTTCAATCTTCTTAAATTTGCTGAGGCTGATTTTGTGTCCCAATATATGGTCTATCCTTGAGAATGTTCCATGTACACTAGAAAAGAATGTATAGTCTGATGTTTTAGGATGAAGTGCTCTATATATGTCAATTATGTCCAATTCATCTAATGTGTCATTTAGGGCTGCGATTTCGTTATTTATCTTCTGTTTGGATGATCTATCCATAGCTGTCAATGATGTATTTAAGTCCCCTATTATAATTGTGTTTTGGTCAATTTCTCCCTTTAATTCTGTTAGTAGTTGCTTGGTATATTTCGGTGCTCCCTGATTGGGGGCATAAATATTGATGACTGTTATGTCTTCTTGTTGTATAGTCCCCTTTACCATTATGAAATGTCCATCTTTGTCTCTTGTTATCTTTTTCACCCTGAAGTCTGTTTCATCGGAAATCATTATGGCTACACCTGATTTTCTCTGGGTACCATTTGCTTGGAGTGTCAATTTCCACCCTTTCACTTTGAGTCTATGTTTGTCCTTGTAGCTGAGATGTGTCTCTTGTAGGCAGCATATGGTTGGGTTTAGTTTTTTGATCCAATCTGCTACTCTGTGTCTCTTTATTGGTGAGTTCAGTCCATTTACATTTAGGGTGATTATTGATATGTGAGGATTTCCTGTCATTCTGTCTTTAGTTTTCTGGTAAGGCTGTGTCTCCATTGTTTCTTTGCCTTTTTGTTGTTGTCTGTTATTTCTGTGTGGTGGTATTCTATGATGTTTCCCTCTGTTTCTTCTTTTATTACAGTATATATTTCAGATTTGGATGTTTTTTGAGTGGTTACCCTTGAGTTTATGTAAAAGAAAGTTTGATATTTAGAGTATTCCAGTTTCTTCAGTACGCTTACTTTCTCTATTCCCATATTCCAGTTCAGGCCTTTACGCTCCCCCTTTTTATGTTTCGGTTGCCACAAGTTGTCCCTGTTGATGGTGGTCTAATAGCCTCCTTTAGTATTTCTTGTAGTGCAGGTCGTGTATTAGTAAATTCCCTCAGCTTCTGGATGTCTGGAAAGGTCTTTATTCCTCCTTCATATCTAAAGGATATCTTTGCTGGATATATTATTCTTGGCTCATAATTTCTCTCTTTCAATAGTTTGAATATTTGGTTCCATTCCCTCCTAGCTTGTAGAGTTTCTGCTGAAAAATCTGATGATAATCTAATGGGCTTTCCTTTGTAAGTTACCGTCTTCTTTTCCCTGGCTGCCTTGAGGATTCTTTCTTTGTCATTGATTTTAGACAGCTTCAATACAATGTGCCTTGGTGAAGGCCTGTTGGGATTGACGTAATTAGGTGTTCTATTTGCTTCTTGGATTCGAGGATCCAGTTCTTTTCACAAGTTTGGGAAGTTCTCATCGACGATTCGTTTGAATATATTCTCTGTTCCCTTCCCTCTTTCTTCTCCTTCTGGTATGCCCATTATTCTTATATTGCTCTTTCTGATGGAGTCAGAAAGTTCTTGTAGAGTTCTTTCATTTCTTTTAAGTCTCAAGTCTCTTTCTTCTTCCCTCTGTGTAAATTCCAGGTTCCTATCTTCGATGTTACTGATTCTTTCCTCCATCTGGTCAACTCTACTACCTAAGCTGGATATTTTATTGTTAATTTCTTCTATTGAGTTCTTAATCTCCAGAAATTCTATTTGGTTCTTTTTCAAGATTTCAATCTCTTTTGTAAAATGCTTCTGAGTTCATTAAACTGCCTTTCTGTGTTTTCTTGCATCTCGTTCAGTTTTTTCAGAATTTTGATCTTGAATTCTCTGTCATTTAAATCACAAATGTCCATATCTCTAAGTTCCTTTTCTGGAGACTTTTCACTTTCTTTCTGAGCTATCTTGTTGCCTTGGTTATTCATGGCAATCACTGATTTACTATTTCTCTTCCTAGACATCTATAGGAGTGGCTTCTGCAACAGGTTGATAGGTATGCGAAGAGCTTTTGAAGTTCCAAAGCTCTTTCTGCACCAGATTCAGAGCCCGTATGTTTCAGCAGTTCTGTTTACTCCTGCAGGAATCCGCCCAGATAGGTGGGGCCAGGGGCGGGGTGAGTTGTGAGAGGTGGCCCAGAGCAATGGCGGCGACCACCACCACAGCCAGTCCTGCTTCCACAGCTCCCTCCCCTTTGCCGGAACTAGTTGAGCTGCGAATCTGTGTCTGCGGTCCACAGTTCTCAGAGCAGCAAATATTCTGTCCTTTGATCCGACACTGCTACTTTATCTCTTTAGCACCGGCCAGGTGGGGGCGGGGTGAGCTCTGGGAGGGTAGGGAGGGGGCGGCTAGTCTCCGTGCCTAGGGCTTCCGTTCTCCGCTCGGCAGTGAGGGTTTAAACCACCGATTTCAGCCCTCTTCCCTCAGTCTTTGCTCCGAGGTCTGCCGTGAACGTTGGGTTCAGCTGTGCTATATGCTGCCCCCTCAGCCCTGTGGGCCGTAATTAGAGCCCTAGCAGTCCGAGTCCTTCCCTCTCCCGTAGCTGCGGAAGATCCGGGAGCAGCGGGCTCCGAGCACTAAGCTAGGTCTGCGTCCTGCGCCCGCGTGGCTCCGTCTCCGCACTTCTCCTCTCCCTCCTCCCCCGCTCGCGCGATTCACCCACCTGGAGGTGAATTCAGTAGTGGGCCTCTTCGTCTTGCCTGACTGCTGTGCAAGGAGTCCTTTGTGAAGTTATTGTTGTCCGATTCGTTGTAAATTCCAGGGGAGCGTTACAGAGGCTCACCTCACACCGCCATTTTTTACTGGAAGATCTATTTAGGATTTTTTAATAGAAGTCTTTAAAGTTTTATGTAGTCATATCTGGTGTTTAAATTAAAATGTTTGCTTCTGTATTTATGACCTAGACTGATGGCTGATTTTCCTTTTTATTTTGCTATATTTCCATGGTGTTAGTACCAGCATTATGCTGGCTTCATAAAGTGAATTAGGTAAAATTCCACCTTTTTGTATGCCTTAGAATGATTTCTGTGGTAAGAAAATTATCTGCATTTTAAATGCTTGAAAGAATATAAATGCACTCACAGAACAACCAAATTTTCATCTCAATCCAGATCTTTTAATTAACTATTTAGCCATTCCACTTTGAAGTCCTAAAAGCTTCTCAAATCTAACAGAATCAAAGTTGGATCCAACTTTGGACATCCCTGACCAATGCTCTGTTCTACCCCAAACACTCCTTTCTGTTTTGCATGCCATTGAATGAATTCATCAAATTTTCATCAAACCTTTTAGAAACCCAGGTGTTATGCTGACTTCTTTTTCCTGGAAGTGATTCATCTTCATGCCCTTGCCTGTTTTATATCTCTCAGACCTAGCAATTCCATTTCATCTTTTCTGTTATCATCTTACCTTTAGGACATCATCATCTCGTTCAGCTTTCCAACTGGTCTTCTTTCCTCCATTCCTGTCACCTTATATCACATTTCCATAGTGTGGAATGATCTTTTAAACAAAAAGGGAGTTTCCCCCCTAACCTATTTAAAACTTTTCCTTGGTTCCCTATTGCCCTTGGAATACAGTTCACAATCTTCAGATATCTTCTATAGGCTTTAATGATATTATAATTTCTTACTTTTCCAACAGGTTGCCTTACCACTCCCTACCTCATACTCTAAACTTCAACCACCCACTAAAATACCCACCAAATAGTTTTTGGACAAATTTCATCCTTTTATGGCTATGAATGATGGTCAGATCTTTTTTTTTCTGTCTAGAACGCAAAATCCAATCATCCATGAACTGCCAGACACTGTCCCCTCACTATTTTCACTTTGTAAATATCTGTGATTTGATAATCATGTCTTCACTCACAGCAGAGCACTGTCATGATGGAAGATGAAGTAAAGACACTCATGAAAGAGGACTTCCAGAACTGCTTCAGAAAGTGGCAAGAACGATGTATTTGAAGCGAGGGAGAGGATTCTCAGGGGGATTAATGGCAATGTATCTTTAATTTTTTGTTTTTAATTTGAACATTTACCATATTTTTGGATCACATCTTGTATTTCTTCAAATAAGTTCTCAATCTCTTACTTTTGCTCTTATTTTTCTGGTACCCCTATAGTTCAAATGTTGTTATGCTTGATGTTGTGCCAGAAGTCCCTTAAACGGTTTTTCTGTTTTGTTTTATTTTTTATTCTCTTTTTTCTTTTTGTTGTTTAAACTGGGTGTCTTTTGATACCTTTGGTTCTAAATTGCTGATTCGATCCTCTGCTTCTTCTATTGGCTCTTTATTCCTTCTAGTTTATTCTTCATTTCAGTTATTGTATTCTTTATTTATGGTGTCTATGTTCTTATTTATGCTTACTGTCTCAGTATTGAACTTCTCACTGAGTTCCTTAAGCATTCTTATGACCAGTGTTTTGAATTCTGTCTGTGGTATGTTGGTTGCTTCCATTTCATTTAGTTCTTTTTTTTTTTTTTTTTAGAGTTTTCTCCTCTTCTTTTATTTGGCTCATGTTTCTTTGTTTCCTTATGTTGTCTGCCTCTCTGTATTTGTTTTTATGAATTAGGTAGATCTCTTATGTCTCTCAGGCTTCCCTGGCTGGCCTTATACAGTACGTGTCCTGTGTGGTTCAGAGGCACACAGTCCCGGATCGCCTGTGCAGTATGCTCCAGTAGTGTCTCTTATGCGGGTTGTGTGTGCCTTCCTGTTTAGTTGAGCTTTGATTGCTTTTGGCAGGTCAGTGGGCCAGATTGAGTCTCTGGCTGACTGGCTGTGAGAATTGGCCATGCCCACAGCATATGAGTTTTTGTGTGGAGGCTTACCCCCTCAGAGAAGGATTTGCCCCAGTGGGCTCTTGGTCCTGTTGAGAACACCCTTTGGATGTGCCACTTGTGCAGCTAATTGAGTACTGCTCTGTTTTGGTCTGAAGCAGGCATCCAGCTGTGTTGTTTCTGGCGCCTTTTGGGAGTAGCTCTCATGTAGGCCAAGTTCAGCTGTTGCGTATGACCATCTCAGCGCTACCTGTTAGGAGCTACAAAGCTTTATGCAGTTGTTTGCTTCTTATGCTGGACCTAGAGGCATGTGGGTGTGGCCATGTTGTGAACCAAGGCTGGCTGCCACCAGTACTGGGCCTGGGGCAGCTTAGCAAAAGGTGCAGGGCACCTCTAGGCCTATTGCCATTTGCTGGATGCCTATAAGGCTCAGTATCTGAAAGAGCCTCCTTAGGTGTGCAGGGCTGGGTTGGTTGTCCAGGTGGTGATAGGGCCTCCAGTGGTACAGTGCCAGTTGGGTTGCCCAGAGTCCAAGGGAATCACTTCGTGAGGCAGGTGGTTTTCACAAGATCAATGCAGATTCAGTTCTTGCAACAATTCTGAGCCTGTGGCCACTCTGCAAAATGCCCAGAAAGCACAAAGGTTAGCTGCCAATCACCTCTGCCTGCATATCCCTGAGAACTGTTTAAGAAAGGCTGCAATATGAACTGGGGCTGACTGCCCACCAGTGAAATAGTCCCTGGAAGCCTCACAAGACGCTGTGAGCCATCTGCTGCTAGAAAAACCTCCAGTAATGTGTGGGATGGGGCTGGCTGCCTAGATCCTGAGAAGGTCCCTGGCAATGCTGCATGATGGACATTGTGGGGTTCCAGGGATTCACCAGGGTGGGGCACATGGAGTTCACCAGGCCAATGCAGTCTCAGATTTGGTTGTGTAGGGGAAAAATCAACAAAGGAAAGATGTTGCCTGCCAATAGGCTACATGTGAAGTTGGCTCTATACAGAAGTAATAGTGACTGACCTGTAGCCCCCTCCCTGAGATCACGCAACTCAATCTTTCCCTGTATGTTTCTGACACTTCTCAAGTTGCTTCCCCTCCACCAGAGTCCCGGGTGAATGCCTATGAATGAGTGAGTCTTTCCCTAGGCCCTTTAAAAGGGTGTCTAGGTTTCTAGTTGCTTTTCATCTCACTAGGATGGGTGGCATTCACACTGATTTTTACAGCCACATGTTTTGGGGAGAGCCTCTTCCTGACTCTGGATCCCTGGGCTGGGGACCCCTCACTTTACAGGGCGAATCTCTGCTGCTGAGGTATCTCTCTCAATGCTCAAGCACTACCCATGGGTGTGGGATCAGCCTATTTTGCATCTCTGCCTGTCCTACAAGTTTCAATTTGGCCTCTTCTTTATATCCTTAGTTGTAGGGGTTCTGTTCAGCTAGTGTTCAGATGGTTCTCAAAATTGATTATTCTGTAATTTAGTTGTAATGTTAATGTGGTTATGAAAGGAACCAGGTACAGTATGTACCTAGTCCATTATTTTTTGCTGCCTTCTCTTTGGTTTTATTTATCTCAATGATGTTTTCATACTGTAACATTAAAAAAAAAAACAATGTTTTATCTTGTATTTTGAATGGCTTTTTTACCTAGGCATGCTATTAGAAAATATTGGTTCCTTGAGTTATGCATATATTCCAAAAACTTAATTATGCAATATCAAAAATCATATTTGTTGATATCACCACCAATCTTATGACTCTTAAACTATAAAAGTCACAGTGGTGGTAACATGTTTTCCAAAATACAAATTTTCAATTGAAAGTCTGAATGTTATCACTGGCAACAGAAATGTCCATTGTTTCCTTTGAAGTGACAGCTTAACTGCGTTCATTTCTGTGAAAAATCTTTGCCAAATACTCATGTCTAAATAAATATAGTTTTCTGTCAGTCATGGTACTCTACGATAAAAGTATTAATAGTTGGTTCCGCTGACAACTTAATAAATGGCACAAGTGCTTTTCCTTGAGATAGCTGTCTTTGCTATGCAGCAAAAGTGATTTACGTATATTTCTCAATTTATCACACAGAATATTAAAAGGAAAACATGTACTTAGGGGTTAAAATGTAATAAAATTAATAAAAATCACTGCTTTATCAAGGGCTTTCTTTAGTAAAAGGCATATATTTTTTTTTCCCCCTCTGGGGATGTAATTATGAAGAATACAATGGCTGCTAGCATAGATTGATGCCACTGCCTGGATTCAAGCTATTTTACCCGCCCTTGCTGTTACACAATATTTGTAAATGTGACCATGTCAAAACATAAAAATGAAATCTTAATATTATTATGAAAATAGGCCTTGAAGACCTCCTCGGTCCTCTCATGGATTGCACTTTAAGAAGAGTTTACGAGTATATGATCTTAACTATGCTAAATGCTTAGAAAGAGACAAAAGAAATGTAATATTTTTATACATTATTTTATCTTGGTGGTAAATCATGGATGACATTTTGTCTTTTAAAATGGTTTTGTATTTTTTTTAATTGAGATATAGTTGGTGTATAATATCATATTAGTTTCAGGTGCACAATATAGTGACTCAACGATTATATATCTTAGAATGTGATTACTTCACTAAGTTTAGCTATCATGTCACCATTCAAACGTAATACAATATTACTGACTATATTCTGCTTCACCTTTTTGCACCCATTTACTACCCCCCACCCTCTCTGACAACCATCAGTTTGATCTCTATGTCTATGAGTCTGTTTTGTTTTGTTTTGTTTTGTGGTTTTTTTTTAGAGTCCACATGTAAGTAAAACCATTTGGTATTTGTCTTTCTCTGTCTGACTTACCTCACTCTAGGTTCATCCATGTTGTCACAAATGGTTAAGATTCTATTCTTTTTTCTTGCGGAGTGATATTCCATTGTGTATATACTATGTATAAATCACATTTTCTTTATCCATTTATCTGTTAGTGGACATGTAACTTGCTTCCATATCTTGGGTATTGTAAATATGCTACAGTGGATATAGGGGTACATATATCTTTTTGAATTGTCAAATACCCAGTGTGGGATTGATTATAGAATCACACGGTAGATTTATTTTTAGTTTTCTGAGGAATCTCTATACTATTTTCCATAGTGACTGCACCAATTTGCAGTCTAACTAATAGTGAGTAAGGGTTCCCTTTTCTCCACAGCTTTGCCAACACTTGTTCTTTGTTCTCTTTTTGATAATAGTCATTCTGACTGGTGTGAGATGATATCTCATTGTGGTTTGATTTACATTTCCCTGATGATTAGTGATGTTGAGCAAATTTTCATATGTCTATTGGTCCTCTGTATGTGTTCTTTGGAGAAATGTCTCTTCATGTCCTTCTATGAGTTTGTATTACTTTAATGAAGAAGAATGGGATATCATACTTTAAATTTATGACTGTAAAATGATAGATTTCTAAACAGAAGGAGACAAATGTTTAATAAAAGACAGTTTTTTTTAAGGCTGCAAAGAAACAAGATAAGCAAAGAAAGAAATAAAAATCCATACACACAGGCAACAGTTTAGTGGTTACCAAAGGGAAGAGGGGGTATGTGGTAGAAGAAGGTAAAGGGGGTCAAATATATGGTGATGGAAGGAGAACTGACTCTGAGTGGTGAACACACAATGCAATATATAGATGATGTATTGTAGAATTGTACACTTTAAACCTATATAGTTTTGTTGATCATTGTCACCCCAATAAAATTTAATAAAAATCACAGGTTTTTTTTCCCCTAAATATGGAGGATATTTGGACATATTTTGGCTGAAAGTAAACTAATATAGAGTATGGTGGGTCTAAAGATACAAGAAAAGAGGTGTATCTTTGACCAAAAAAAGTCTCAGGTAATACAATAGAAAATGAGGCCAAAACTTATAACCTATTTACACAGTCATACCATGATTCAAATACGTGGAAAGACAGCTGTTGTTTCTTACATTCTTTTTAGATGATCTTAAGGGAAATAAGTGAGCTGAATGTCCTTTGAACATGTAAGTATGTCAAAGAGAGAACCAGTGTACTGAGTAGTTCTCTAATCATGACAGACTGTATAATGTGTGGGGTCTAGTACGTTCAAAAGGCACACACAGACTCCTTATTCAAAGGTTATTAAGAATTTCGGGATGGCAACAATAGATTACAAGTGAGGTCAAGGTGCCACCATAGCTGCATAGCCTGCATAATCATGAACCAGCACTAACTCTAAAAACCTTAAACGTGTTTTAGTGCTGGAATTCTAAGGCACAGCGTATCCTACTCCTTGGAAAAATTCAAGTATTGCCTCCAGCAATTTAGTAAACATTATGTCTGCCAAACATAGGTTATTTATTTATTTATTTATTTATTATTTATTTATTTATTTATTTATTTATTTATTTATTGCTTTGTTGGACTTCAAATATAATTTAAAATGTTGAAGCTTCATTTCTGAAGCTTCTGGAAATGAAACTTCAGAATTTCTGAAGTTTCTGGAAATGAAACTTCAGATAATCACTCTCTGTCAAGGGTACTTCTAAGCATCACATCATGTGTGTTTAATTTGCTCATTAAGTATTTTCTCAATTTCAATACTAAGTCTTTGAAGTTTAGTATTGTCGGTTGTTTTGGCATGTGTTTCATCAAAATGTAAATTCAACACAATGAATAAAACAATGCAGGAGGAAGAATTTATTACAAGGTGTCTGACCTGCAAGCCAGGAAACTCAAGACTATGGGGACAATGAGTTCCGAGTTGCTAATAGACCAAAGGTGTTTTGGGGGTAAGTTTGGAAGTTACTTGGCTTTTCCAGCTTATCAGTTGCCTGGTGATCTTCTTCCTTATTTGAATCAGAGTAACTGAGTCAGAGGAATAGGGAAGTACTAACATGGTATGAACAAACTTGGCATTTGGTGATTGGTTGGCATTCTTTGCTGATATCTGAGAAGAGCTGTAAATTCCTACAAACTATATTAGGTAAGGTTAAGTTTTCTTTTTCTTTAATGAGCCTGCATTGCTAACTCCATTTCATTCCCGTCATAAGTGACTCTATTTTAGTTTTGGTTCCACAGTTTTCCAAATATAAGATTGGAAACTGTATCTTCAGATACAAGAGTTTGCTTGTCAATGTCCCTGAATATTTAGAAATATAATTTATGAGTAAATAAGTGTAGATTTTCATAAAATTAAATCAATCGCATAATATTTTCTGCTTTCTTTTTCTTTACCTTTAAAAAAGGTTTTTGGAGTCAAGTCATGTTGTCTTCTGGTGGCTCTGTTACAACATTTCTTTATTTCTAAAGACAGATAATCAATTCGTAAAATGGTATTAAATGAAACAGAATTCTTGATGTTAATCTCATCCCTTTTTGGTATGTAGTGAACCACTTTAATCTGGCAGGTATATCATTTCTAGATAAATTTTCTTTAATAAAGTTATATTTTTAAAATTCGGTAACCACATTTATTCAATCCACAGATTTGCAATCCTAGTAATCCTAGTCTATTTTTTTCAATTTAAGAATGCCTGTATATGAACAACATACAAATTTTAATACAACACATAAATTGGAACAATATCTAGAGATTCTCTGAAATAACACATGACATGATTAGTAACTATTTCACAATAGGAAAATGTGTTGTGTTCCAGAGAGAAACCATGTTCAGTCAGTATTGAGATGTATATCTACATTTAAATTTTATTTCCATCAAGCCAATGTGAAAAAAAAACTGTATAATATTTTCCAAAGTCTCTGCGTAAAAGTGAAAAATACATTTGTGAAATTAATTTTTGATCTAAGTGAAGTAGATCTTCATTTACTTCACCATGTATGAATTCATTTTTAATTATAATTCATAGGTTTAGGTTTATATAGTTTATAGTAAATCACTAATCAAGCATGGATTAATTTTCAAAAAATTTTATTTTATTTAACAATCACTTATGTAGTGCTTACTGTGTAGTAATTTCTTCTAAGCCTTTCATGAATATTTACTCATTTAATTTTCATAACAATCTCAGCATGAAGTTGCTGTTAAAATTCCCATTTCACAAATAAAGCAAAAAGAAGCTGAGGCAATGTCCACAGAAGCCAAACAGTAACTACTCTGTGCTAATAGAAGTCAGTGTAGGGTTACCTTAGCAAGTGACTAGAATGGTCTAAGAGAGTTTCTTGGGGGCTCTTGCCAATCTTTTTTTGGATGTGCATGCTGTTACCCAGGTTTGTTCACCTTGGGGAAATGTTTAGTTATATACTTTAAGTGCACTTCTCTCTCTCTCTCTCTCTCTCTCTCTCTCTCTCTCTCTCTCTCTCTCTCTCTCCATATATGTACATATGTATAATCTTTACACTTATACATGTATATACATGGAGAGAGAGAGTGAGAAAGAGAGAGAGTGAGAAAGAGAAAGAGAGAGAGAGAGAGAGAGAGAGAGAGAGAGAGAGAGAGAAGAGAGAAATATCTATTAGCCTATATATTACTGTGCATTGTTCTTCAACAAAATGTTGGAGATAAAGAGGTCAAATGTCTTGCTCAAAGTCATGTAACTTATAAATGACATGGTCAGAATTTGTATCCAGGCTCATCTAGGCTTTTAACCACCATAATAGCAGAATACTTTTTGAGATATTAATTTTTGTTTTGCTGTTTGAGTTTTCTCCCACTGGGCCTTTCTCTTTTCTCCATCTAGAGAGCAAGCTTCCTAGTATCACTTTGTTTCAGGGATATTTGCACATTTAATCAAAATTACAGGACAACAGCTCTTCCATTTTTTTCTTTTATGAAAAAGTTGAAGGATATTAAAGAAATAAATTATATAAAAGGGAGGTAGACAAGATCGTCTTGGAGTATAATAAGAGTATTCCCAGATACTGATGAAGGATGAAGTTAGTACATCCCATATATTTTAAGAACATATTTCCCCATTCAAAGCACTGTTGAGACATGGAGGCAAGACTTCAGTGGGTGTGACTGTTGGTGAAACTAAGATTTCTGAATCCATGGCCCTGATACTCACAGACTGTTTAAAGATCTCTGCAGTCAAGAGAAAGATCGCAAAGGGGTTTTCACAGACCACAATGGCCTTGGTCAATGAGAATGTCTCCAGTGACATAATTGGGTAGATAGCAAAGACATTTCTTTCACTTTCTGGGCATTATTTAAACCTCTAGATTACTTGAATTAGTTATATTATTTTTCTTGGTCTTCAATTTACTCGAAACCAATGCTTTTAAAACAGTGAGTAAAAAAGAAAAATATGTAAGTATATATATTTCTTGTACATATATATCTACATCTATATCTACATCTACATCTATATCTATATTTAATCTAGGGAAGACAGCTCATTTTAACCAAGACATTTTTTTGGTTATTTTTCTAATATACATCTCATGTTTAGCATGAAATAGAAAACAATTGGAAATGAATGACAACTATATCAGGTTTTGAAGTTAAAAAAAAAGAAAAAAAGAAATTCCCATTTGTATATGTAGAATAGGACTTTTGCATTGACCTGCATGTTTTATCAGTTTTGTGAATGCAATGGAATTTCTGAGGCTAAGTATAGATATCTGCAATTTAAAATGGTTTTAAATTTAAGGGAGATCTAAATTTCTGCCAGTGTTGAACATTTAAAATTTTTAAAGTAGATCTCCTGATTTCAAGAATAGTAAAGAGTCCATAATAACAAAAGACTGAATCATGATATTGTGTAGTAAGGAGAAAAAAAAAAGGAGAGAGAGTGAGAATGGTAGATTCTCTCAGGCTTCTCCTGGTTTCAAAGCTATCACTGGGGAAAACAGGAGGCAGGAAACCATATTAAACGGAGGTTGTCTTTCACACATATTGCAAATATCATGGCACTCCAGGGCTTTTTCCAAGTCTGTGCACTCAGCATCAGAGTCAGGGTAATAGTTTCTTTTTGTCATATGAAGCGAGCAGTAGTGGCTTTTACTGAGTTGAGAATTAATTATTTATCTATTCCAAGTCCAGAGTCACTTGGTGTAATATGTTCTCATTTTGTCCCAGAGGCATAAAATCAAAAATCAAGAAACACAGTGTAGAAAATGGTAGAAAAGCTTAAGATGGCTCTTGAGAGAATCACTGCAAACTGGTCACAGTTCATTGCTGTGAGGTCTTGAATTTTAAGCTCTCTGGTGCCACAGCACTGTTAACACTTTGTAATTTTGGCCGTGAGAGGCATTTTGTTTATTTGTTTGTCTGCATAGGTGAGACAAAGTCTATCAGTGAGTCACAGACAGTTACTGTCTATAATAGACAACAACTGTATTTGGATTGTCTCCCAATGTTACCTTCTCTGAGCCCAAGTT
Source organism: Rhinolophus hipposideros (assembly GCF_964194185.1). Taxonomy (NCBI): domain Eukaryota; kingdom Metazoa; phylum Chordata; class Mammalia; order Chiroptera; family Rhinolophidae; genus Rhinolophus; species Rhinolophus hipposideros. Next base: position 33,351,974 of record NC_138050.1, on the reverse strand, counting down.
GCTCTCGGAGCCATCGCTATCTCCTCCTGCCAAGCCCCTGACTCCTTAGACTTTCTCTATATCCCTGAGGTTATGAAACCAGCAACACAAGAATTTAAAATATTTTATTCTGCAAGAAGCACGTGGAATCCACATTCACTGGCAGAGTATTAGGCCTTGATAACTTTCTCTTCTCCCCGTGTAAATTCAAACTACATGAGCAATACTATTCCAGATATGGAACTTTTATTAATATTTCCTTAGGAAGTAACCTTCATGGGTTTTCTACATAGCAACACACTTTTCAGGGATGAATTTTCCATTTGGGTTTTGCACAAGTTTTCTATTTTGTATATCATGTACAATGATTCAGGAAAATTTTTATGAGGTCTAGCCCTAGGTGCTAAAGTAAAAACCAAGATAATTCATTATAACCTAATAGTAGTGGAAATTAGAAAAGAAAAAAAGTCTTAGTATTACTAGTTAAAGGGAGAATAAGGGCAATATTGAGTAAATTATTTTGTCTATATTTTGGTAATATTTCACTGGATGTATTTTCAATATGGTCACCTCTGAATTTCTAAGAATCATAGCTAATGAAATATTTTGTTTCTTTTTCTTTTTTTTTTTTTTTCTTTTACTTGCTCTCTTGGAGTCATTGACAAGGTGGGCACTCTTTGTCTGGAATTATCTCCCTCTCTTAATTTCACATTTTGGCTAATGTGTTCAATTCCAGTGGGGTGGTAAAATTCTTTCCTCTCTTACTTTTCATGCCCTCAATTTCTTTTTGTTCCCTTCTTGTTCTCTGACTACTCCCTCCTATGGCTCTTCAATAGATTAGTTCTCTCTACTCATCTTAAATGATTGGATTTCCAAGGGTCAAAACATAGGCCACCTTTTCCTTATATTTTATTGCTTTACTGAGGCCCTCTTGTTTATGTCCATTCTTTCATATAGTAGTTTATAATGATGAACCCAAATTTATATTTTTATCCAATATTTTCACGTACTCTAGAATTATATATAAAACTTTTAGATATCCTGTGTACTCTTTAGACTCCACTTCTAAAATTGAAATAACTGACTTCCTCTCTCTCTCTCACAGATGCTTCTCCCTCTGTGTTTCTTCTTCCATTTTGTGTCACAGACATTGATACAGTAGGCCTGACAGTCATCTTAACTGTCAACTCTTTCTTCACCTTTATACTTTTGCTGAAAGTCATATTGTTAATGCTTTTTGATTAAATATCATATCTGGTCCTATTTTTACCCATTGCCACTGACTTATTTCATGCCTTCCTCATTATTCATTTGAACCATTAGCAATTCTGATTCACTCTCTCGAGGTCCTGCCCTCCTTAATCTGTCTTCCATACAGCATTAAGAGTGATATTTTTAATAAACCCTGGTTTAAATGGTGAATTAATCTATGGCAAAGGAGGTAAAAATATTCACTGGAATAACGACAGTCTCTTTTACAAGTGGTGTTGGGAAAACTGAACAGATATATACAAAAAGGTGAAACTGGACCACTTTCTTACACCACATAAAAAAAGAATAACTCAAAATGGATTAAAAACTTAAATGTAAGGCCTGAAACCATGAAACTCCTAGAAAAAACGTACGAAGTAAACCATTTGGCATAATATATTTTTGGATATGTCTCCTTGAGCAAGGGAAACAAAAGCAAAAATAAACTCATGAGAGTACATTGAATTAAAAGCTTCTACACTAGGGGTGGCTGGTTAGCTCAGTTAGTTAGAGCATGGCGCTAATAACACCAAGTTTGCCGATTCGATCCCTGCATGGGACATTGTGAGCTGCGCCCTCCTTAAAAAAAAGAAAGCTTCTACACAGTGAAGGAAACCTTTAACAAAACAAAACGCATTCCACTGAATGCAGAATATATTTGCAAATTATATATTTGATAAGTGATTGATATCCAAAATGGAAAAATGGACAGAGGATGTGAAGGGACATTTTTCCAAAGAAGATATGCAGATGACCAACAGACATATGAAAATATACTCAACATCACCGATTATCAGGGAAATGCAAGTCAAAACCACAATGAGATACCGCCTCACACCAATCAGATGGCTGCCATTAACAAGTCAACAAATAACATGTGTTGGTGAGGATGTGGATATTTGCACCCCTATGTTCATTGCAGCATTATTTACAGTAGCCAAGATATTGAAGCAACCTAAGTGTCCATCGATAAATGAGTGGAAAAATAAGATATGGTATACACACACACACACACACACACACACACACACACACACAGGGATATTATGCAGAAATAAAATAGAATGAAATCTTGTCATTTATGACAACATAGATCTAGAGGGTGTTATACTAAGTGAAATAATCAGGGAGAGAAAGACAAATACTATATGGTTTCACTTATATGTGGAATCTAAAAACTAAACAAAATAAACAAACTAAAATAAAAAATATTCATAGAAACAGAGACTAAAGGGATCATTACCTGAAGGGTGGGGGTGGAGGATGGGTGAAAGGGGAAGAGGAATATAGTCAATATTGTGATAACCTTACATGATGACAGATGATTACTAAAATCAGTGGGCTGTAAATGTCTATTACATTGTTTTATACATCTGAAACTATATATATAGTTTCATATATATATATATATATTATATATATATATATATATATATATATATATATATGGTAATAAAATAAGTCAGGTGGTCACATTGCAATGTGTAAAAATGTCCAATCACTGTATTGTACACCTGAAACTAATATACCCAAGATTGTATATCAAATATACTTAAAAAAGAAAAAAGAAAAAAACGAGGGATTTTTCTAAAGTGGTATTTTGAAGCCATTCCTTACGTTTCCTAGCTCAATGGTTGCCACAATTTATAAAATATAATTCCAATTTTATTACTGTGACACACATACATAGTAACAACCAGGGACAAAAATAGTCATATAATACATTTATGTAAAATCAAGTTTTGCTCTCTCATGCTTCTCTACCTTTACCTGTTTTATAGAATGGCATTTTTATTTATCTTTAATCTCATCTCAAACAGTATTTTTTTAAAAGAAGGCTTCAAGATTCTCCCAAGCTGACTTAGTAGGTCCCTTCCTCAGGCTGTATGAGCAGCAAATATGTCATAAATTTCTCCACTAGACCACTTACCACATTGTTTTTTCCTAGCTTGCTTACATGCTGGGAAACAACCTGAGTTCAGGGACAAAATATATCATTTAGTCCCACGACTTAGCACATACCACACAATAAATGTATAGTAAATAAAATAATTAATGAACTTTTTTTATTAAACATACAGTTTGCTATTAAATATCTAGTCAGTGTAAAGCCAATAAAAATTAGTTTTACAAATGAGCTTTCAAGGATTGATTAATCATTTTAAATAGAAATAAGGAGAAATAAATTTTTCCATATAGGGAAAGTAGTGCAGACAATGGCACAGGATGTGTTCAAGTCTAGTGAATTATTTGATAGGAGCATATAAGGGAGAATTTAGGGAAGACTGTAATGAAGGAAATTGAATGTGTCGTATTTTCTGTGATTAAAAAAAACAGAACAAAACAAAAAACTTTAGCCCAGACAGTATTATGGAAAGGTGTTAGTTTTAATTTATCCCCTAGAGATGTTAGGTAATATTTGAAGTACCCCCAAATAATCAGGAATACACAATCTAGGAGTAGTTATTTGGCATTTAAAAGACTCTGATGAGTATTCCACCCTCTAAAGAAAGCTGTTAACAGTAGTTCCATTATCTGTTATCTTGATCAGCACCGCTCATTTCTTTTTAAGTAGCATAAAGAGTGCTAGAATTTTTTTTTATTTTTTTTATTTTTTGCCCATTGGTAAAATGTGTCTCATTAAAGACGTGTGGATGGGTTTAATAAAATGTTTGGTACCTCTACACTTGCCAAGGCAGGAAAATGTAGGAAGTTCAGCAGCCAAGAATCCTTTGAGTACATTCCTTCCTGGCTTAGGGTTTCATTCTACACTTCATATTCTGTCACCTGATCCAACAAGAAAGGTGGCCAAATTCTGCCACTGCAGTATTGTTCCATATGCTTCAAGTTAATCTCATAGTTGGAAGGGCCAAAAGGAAGAAAAACCTAAAATATTATTGACTAAATAACAAAAGATTATGTGACATAGTTTTTGTCAGTTTGCTGGTACATGTGTGTGGTAGGGGCGGAATTAAATCTGAGACTTAATTTCATTCTTTCTGGTTGTGGTAATGGGTGGAGGGTACCTGTAGTTTTCAAATATACCTATCTATTAGAGACTGATAATCTCCCCTTCCCCAAATTAATCCATGTGAAAAGCCAATGTGGTTTATGTTAGTCCACAGCGCAGGTTAAGAATTTTGTATTAAATTTATTTAAAAAAGGGAGATCACTGAGTGAGCTGGCCAGTTACCTTGTTGGTTAGTATGCGATGCTTTTGAGTCAAGAAAAAGGATTGCTCTCTATTAGGAAATTAGCTTCAACTCTTGCTAAACTTGGTGAACGTTTTCTGCATGTAGATAGAAATCTGGACTCTGGAATTGGTATTGCTGGATTATTCCAAGCCCATAACTATTTCTACTACTACTACTTATAATAATAATAATCATAAAAATAAATCTTAGAACAAATATCGTAAGTGTTACCATTGGTTCTTCATGATTTTGATGCATTTGTCATCATATCATTCATACCATGCAACTAATTGCTAAATAATATTGTTTGTTTGTTTGGGACTCCAACATTTAGGTTATTTTAAGTCATTATTTTTCAAACAGTTATAATGACAAAAAATTTACATATTCTTTTATTATCCCTCATTCATCTCTGTATTTATTATCAATGTCTTCTTTCCTTGTTCCAAGTATACGAGGTCTGACAATGAAGTTCATGAACTCATCCTAGAAAAAATGTTGCATACTTCGTTGCTGAATATCACTACAGTCACTTTTGAAGTACTCCCCTTGGGAAGCTATGCACCGATGCCAGCACACCTAGTCCACCCTTCAAAGCAATTTTGGAACTCTTTTTCTGGACTGGCCATCAGAGCTGTCGTATTACCCTTGATGTCCTGAGTGACATCAAAATGTCTTCCTTTCAGTATTTCCTTTATCTTCGGGTAAAGAAAGAAGTCACTGGGGGTCAGATCAGTTCAGTAGGGAGGGTGTTCCAGTAAATTATTTGTTTACTGGCTAAAAACACCCTCACAGACAGTGCCATGTGAGCTGGTGTGTTGTCATGATGCAAGAGCCATGAATTGTTGGTGAAAAGTTCAGGTCATCTAACTTTTTCATGCAGCCTTTACAGCACTTCCACATAGTAAACTTGTTTAACCGTTTGTCCAGTTAGTAATAATTAATAGTGAAAAATCCCTTTGATATCAAAAAAGGTTAGTAATATCATTGCAACAAGTTTGCAAACTTAATTGTCCGACCTCCTACTTAATTATAGAGCAAGGACACTGGATACATCAAACTTGATAGTTCTTTTCTCAGATCCTTACAAGACCTTTCCAAAAGCTCCAGTCCAGGAGAAGTTTGGCAGTAGTTTACGTGAGTCTCATCTTCACTTTCTGCTGCTTTCCCGTGACAGAACAGTATTAGGCAGCCAAATAAATGAATAATAATGGCGAATTAGACTAGCTCTTCCAACAATATTTCATTCTTTCTGTGGTTTTAAGTTTGACAATGCTAAGTTTCTCTTTTGTGTAGTAATGAATATACAGGCATGAATATATACTTTATGAAATGATTAAAATTTAATTAAAGTTAAAACAGAAACATACTTTGTGTCAAAGCTATAACAAAACTTAAAATTTGTTTTACTGCTTTCTATTAAGCTTCAGATGCAAGAGACATAGTTATACCTATAATAACAGCAGGCTATGTTACATATTTGTCCTAAATGTATCAACCTGTTGGGAAGAAAAAGTGTCTAAAAAAGATGTTAATTTTCCAGTCTCTGACAAGCTGTCTACCAAATGACTTTCTTGTAAAAATAAATAGGTTTTGCTTGACGTATTTATTTACATACTATTTAATATACCTTGTATTGAAAGGAGACAAATAATACATAACTTGAATCAATGCTGGATTACTTTGCTCTATGCAGATAAGATAAATTCAAGACCTCTAATAGAAAATGACACTAATCCTTCTGAGAACCAAAAATTCTCGGTGCTTTATGTGCCTTTTGTTGCTCATTAGAAGAATACTGCCCTCCTTTTCTCCTTTTGATGTAAATGGAGGAACTGAAGGACTAGAGAACAACAAATGCGATAATATTCTGGAATTAACTGCGTAATAGCTTTTCCTTTTCACAGATTTGCAAAAAATAAGTTTATCTGAATATAATGATAGACAATATTTTCCATTTTTTTGGCATATCTTACATTGGAAGAATTATTCTAGGTATCTGATCTTTTATAATTCACCCACCTTCTATGGTTAAAGACCAGCATGGGTATCTTAACATATATTAATGAATTTATATTTTTCTCATATAAATGTCTTCTTAGATACTACAAGATTGCTCTTATACTTCAAAGCAAAATGATCTGAGTAGATTCTTAAGTTTAACATAATTTGGGGCTCTGTTTGGGTAAATTTTAGATTTTTAAAATTCTTGTTTGCTAGCGAATTTTGGGATTGGCTGAAATGTCTAATAGCAAAAGGATAGCACTTCAATTATATGTCTTATAAATGACCAATATTAAAGGACCATCTATATAACGAGCCTTACTTTTCAATGTCTTCATAGTAAAGAACGCGACTTCTGAATTGTATTGTTGAGGACACTGTGAGGGATGGACAGGGTAACAGTGATCAAAGCAGCCTGGATATCTACATACTGATGTCATTATATGTAGATGCTGGGTATAAACTTAATGTGTAAACAAGTTATCCAAATTGGCTTACTGGAGATCAGTAAGAACAACATAGGTAATAAAACCTCCACTACCACAATAATTCTGTTATATCAATAAAACATCTTTTCTTTGCAAACAAACAAATAAATTCTTTATTACTTTATGGTACTATGTATTCCTCGAGATATGAATAATCATGTAATTGTAAAGTTAGAGAAAGATCAATTGTAAAGTTAGAGAAAGATAAAAAGTGGAACTAGCTATATTTCTTTCTGAGAAATGTAGGTTTTGCTAGGGTATCAACATTCTTTGAGTCTGAAAACTTGTTGGGAATATTTACAAAGCAGTATATATTTCCCAGTCAGTCCACACGTATTTGTGGTTTCCTTCACTTCATACATGAGAAATTTCACCAAAATCTTGTTGAATTCAAATCACCAAAATGGGACCATCTTCACCAACATACCGTGTTTCCTCAAAAATAAGACCTAGCCGGACAATCAGCTCTAATGCATCTTTTGGAGCAAAAATTAATATAAGACCCGGTCTTATTTTACTATAATATAAGACCGGGTCTTATATAATATAATGTAACGTAACGTAACGTAACGTAACGTAACGTAACGTAACGTAACGTAACGTAACATAACATAACAATATAATATAATATAAATACCCGGTCTTATTTTACTATTATATAAGACCTAATCTTATAGCAATATAAGACTTATATATAAGCCTGGATCTTATGATATGATATGATATGATATGATATGATATGATATGATATGATATGATATAAAACCGGGTCTTATATTAATTTTTGCTCCAAAAGACCCAGTAGAACTTATTGTCTGGCTAGGTCTTATTTTCGGGGAAACAGGGTATTATGTCAAGTTGATGTAGGCAAATCACACCATTTGTGACTATTCATGTCACCACACAAATATTAATTCAGTGACTCTATTTTCTTTTCCTTTTCACCAGAAAATTAGGCAACCTATAGGAGTTGGGGTAAATACTTAGCAAACATTTCTTGGAATTAAAATTAACTCAAGAAAGTATAGCATTAGAATTTCAAAAAAAACATTATTATAAATTTATTTAAAGAGTTTCAACTTTATAATTTTAATCTCAATTCAAATTAATGGAAAATAAATTTCATAGAAAATGTAGGAAGATTGCAACTCAATTGAAATACATTTTAATTCAAAAACTATGGCTCATTTTCAATTGGTGGCCTTGTTTGCACTCTGTGATTTTGTCTTACCACTTAAAGGCACTACAGAATCCTGGCAGCTGCCTCGTATCACAATTGTGAGCTTTCAAGGTAAGTAAAAGTAGGTATGAAACTGATAATTTTGGTCAGGAACAGTTCTCTAGCTGCAATACGTAGTGAGAGAAGAGTTCATGACATTAATTCAAAAGGTCCAATTTAAATTATTAGAGGCTCTCAGTCCTGTAGGGGAATTCTTTTGTTACTGAGTAGGCGTCTAAGAGCATATTTAGCCAAAACGACAGTGCTTTCATACTGAATTTTTCATAGTGCATCTCCATGTCAGCTGACAAACATCCACAAAAGAAGATCCATTTTATAGCAATCAAGGTGATCAGACCTGGCTTTTTCTGCGTCTCAGTGTCGTAGATCAACCTTTGTTACGTTCAAAACTGACAAACGCAGATAATAAACTGTTGAAATTAAAACTGTGTGATAGACTTAGAAGAAATTCAGAGAAAGCTCTTTCCTCATAGCATTGTTTGGCGTATGAAACACTGAATGCAAATTTCTTAAAAGGAGTACAAACACAGAACCAACTTGTACAATATTGACATTTGGCTGCCTGACAAAATCTTTTGTTACTGTCCACACTTAATAGTAGGACAGATTTATTTTTCCTCAAATATCTCTATTTATTTAGGTATACATTCAAAACACACCTATCCCCATAGATTCCTTTTAACATACAGTTACATGTACATTTTAAACCTCTTCTAATATTTTGATCCAATCATCACCTACAATGCTCAGCTATTCCGCATGCAGTTAGCTTGTAGTTTTGTAGGGGTATTTGAAATCCTTTGCGCTCTCTTTGCTGGCCTTTAGTAACATAGACCTGCTGTTTGCAAATTCCCCCGTCCATATGTATCCCACTCCTGCTATACAACCACACCAACATCCCAATCGAGTTACTTTTTTTACTTCTTTGTTTTATAGAGAAATTTGCTCTTTTTTAGACTTTTGCTTTAAACTGTTTAATAGAAAATAGGAAAATATTTATTAAAATAATAGAGTCATGTGGGCTTTTCTGTATTTAAGATAGACTCTTTCTCTTGTGCTTCATGTAAAATTATGCTGTCAGGTAGAGCACACAGGTAGATTGATTTTATCTCATGGTGCTTTAGAAAATATCATTTAATGAACGTGTTCTATTTTTGTATTTCTAAGCCAAATTTATGTAATTTCTCTAATGATTTTAGATCATAACACAATGGTTTTCAAATCTTTTTTTTTTTAAGTAGTAAGAAGTTCATGTATATCCCTGCAGTTTGTGAAAAACCCTAAACAAACTAGTGTCAAGTTTCTACGAAGTAGTGGTGAATAATGAAAGAAAAAGAATGCTGTCTTTCATGTTATGAGAAAGTATGTTGAAAATAACCTTTTCCAGTTTTGTAGAACATGAAAATCAATACTTCATTGTTTTTGCCAGCAAAATGTTCTTACAACTTGTTTGATATACAGAATTATTACTATATTTTTGTTTTATTTTTGCAAATAGTTCTTTGGGTACTCTGCATTTGAAATTGTGAAAAGAGTGTGCTGCTTGATAGCAGCTTTTCTTGTTAAGCTGGTTCAAGTGTTCAGAATTATTATTTATTGTCACACATAGTAGGACTGAAATATACCAAGATTTCCAGAGTAACAAAAGGATGAAGTAAAGTCAAATACCTATGGAAGCAATTCATAAGTCTTAGAACACTGGGTCATAAAGAAACAGCCAATTCACATGTAAATAAATAACATTTAGATCTAAGTTACATTCTTAAAGAATTTACAGTGCCAATACTTTGGAAAAAACCTAAATCCAATGATTGTATTTTTTTTTGATACATCCATAGACTAGTACATCAGTTTTGTTATGTGTTCCATCATGTTTTTATGTCCTGCCATAATCTTCCATATATTACCCAACTCAGTGGGAATATGGACATTATATGCTAACTTAGGAGTTATGAAGTCCCTAGCTATGGGACTTCTAAATAAGAATTAATATAGAGTTATCAGTCATCCATTTAAAATGCATAAGAAACTCAAATATTTCAATTAAAGAAGTACTTTCCTATTGTTTATAGCTAAGAATTAGGTAGGGAAATTTATAAAATATTTATCTTAAATGTTAACATTATCTCAGTTTTCCATGTCTTACCTGGTGTAAGATTTTAGATTTTGTCTCTATCTCTATTGAAATGACTCTGTCATTTTAAACGCTTCCTCCAATTTTGACTTGCGGACTTTAGGGACTTCTCATGAACACAGGTCCTCAGTTAAGGTATGCAGTTTGATTCATCGTGTCTGCTGTTCTAACTCAGACTTTCTGTTTGATAGAAAAGACACTGAGTTCAATAAGGAGCCATACAGACACTTTGCTTCCACCAGTACCCCAAACACAATTTCAGTCAACTTCACAAAGGCCAGTGAAGACCAATGAAGTCAAGTCAATGTGCTTCAAATGGGAAAAGAAGCCTCAAGGTCATGATTGCCATCACTTTGAAATCACTTTGAAAATTTTAAAGAAAGAGCACCATTTTACTTCCAGCTACTGTATTTGCCACCTCCTACCCTCTCCCCCACAAAAAAGTAATTGAAGAATTTTACTACAATGGTACACACAGAAAATGAATTTCACAGTTAATGCAATAATGAGTAGAACAGAAATCCAGATAGACAGAACAAATCCACTTTTGAGTGACTTACTTGGGTTAAAACAAAAGCCAGAAAAAGAGAGAAATTTACAAAAGAAGGGATGGTCAAGCAGAGATGAAGAAAATGAGACTCAGAGAATTTAAGTAATTCCCTAGAACCACCCAACTAGTTGATGAAAGAGCAAAGCTTTGAACCCATGTACTTTCTCCCACAAAATACTGTTTTTTTTTTTAAATGGGTATTAAGCTGGTTTGTATAACTAGTTATAAGATGTGTGACTTTGCCATAGTCCATGCAGACTTCTATAACAAAATATCATAAACTGGATGGCTTATAATCAGCAGCAATTTATTTCTCACAGCTCTGGAGGCTGGACAGTCTAAGATGAGGGTATAGACAGTTTCAGTATCTAGTGAGGGCCCACTTCCTGTTAGAGGGCTGTGTTCTTGCTGCACTCCCATGATGGAAGGCGCAAGGAACCTGGAGTTATCATTTATAAGGGAACTAATACCATTCAAAAGGGCTTCATGCTAATGAATTTATCACCTCCCAAAAGCTCATCTCCTAATACCATCATACTGGGGATTAGAATTTCAACATATGAATTTTGGTGCAACGTAAATAGCCAGTCGATAACAACATCCTAGTTCTAGGGAGACATTTTAGGTATAGCTAGTTCAACAAGAAAAGGAAAATGCAAGCAAAACAAGCATTGCAAGCAAGAAAGGAAAACACACAAGTAGCTGTTGCTTGGAGGAATGTAAAAGTTAAATGGTTCTTATGAATATTAGAACCCGTTAGAGGATTAGGGTCTAGGGTTACGTTGGCAGCATGGGGAGAAAAGGTGAGGTTCTAACTCTGCTTGAGTAGAAACCAGAACTGACCCCCTACATAAAGCCAAGAATCCTGACGTACTGCTTCCTCTGTGCAATGGGGACTAGAAAAAGTGCCCATTAGTCCAAAGAAGCAATGTCACCAGCACAAAACTGGAATACCATGCAGGTGCCAAGTAGTGATATGGAGTCTAATTTTACATGACACAGATGGTGAGGGAATTCCTCATGAGAAACATAAAGTTAGCTCAGAGTCTGAAAAACTTATAACCCAAACAGAAACAAATGCCACAAATTGGACACTGCTGAGTCAATGGAAGAAGCACGTACATCATAAAATCATTATAAAAAATTACAATTACTACCAGGAAACGAACTGCTATGAGCGTGAGCTAGCTAATATAAAAGCAAGAGGAATATGCTCTAAAAATTCAACTTCTAAGAATTTAAATCAAGTGTATTGGAAATGATCAAACAAACAAAAAAACGTTAATTTTCTAATTTTTAATACAGAACAAAACTGCATTAAAAATGGATTTTCTAAATTTAAAAAGATCACCAGACATTTTAATATTAAATTATATAAAGCTGAATGGGCTTAATTAATTGGAATATTGATATGATGAAATCACTGAATATAGATCAGTGAGGAAAAGACATAGAAAATATGAAGGAGAATTTGCAAAATGGATGAGTGAGAAGCACAGCACCAGTCTTTCTCTATTACCAGTTACAGAGTCAGGAAATTGAGAAAATGGTAAAAGATGTAATATTCTGAGATAATTTCTTGACATATTTCCAAAATTGAAGAAAGACATGAGTGCTCCAACTGAAGGTTTATACAGGTTTATACAGCTCCATACAGTATAAGTAAAAACGAACTCCCACCCAGACAGTGTGGTGCAGAGGCCAAGCATCAAAGACAAAGGGACACTACAGATCACTTATAAAGGACAAAGACAGTGGACTTTCTTCGGCATCACAAAATATCAGGAGACGCTGCAATAATTTTGAGGAAAAACAAAGACAATTTGAAACATGAAAGACTGAGCTTACTGCTCTCAGAGGCTCACTGAAAATTCTCCCAAAATATGCATTTCAGAAATTACAAACAAACAAACAAATAAATAAATAATAATAAAAAAAAGAATCCAGATGAAGAAGTAGATACAAAGCAATTGTATGAGAAGAAATTAGTCAAAGTTCTTACATCTAGATAGGTATTGATTGGAACTAAAAAGGAAATTAATGACAACTTTGTGCATTTTTTTTTAAAAGATAAGCATTAAATACTTGATTTCAAAAGTATTTTTTAAATGGAAAGGATTTGTGGTTTTTTAAATGGGATGGAATTGTGTTTTTGGGGGAAGATGACAAAGATATTGATAAGCCTTTTAAAAGATAAGCTTGGGTGTTAAGCATTAAGAAGTAAATCTAGAAGTATGCTGGTTTAACTTTAAACCTGAGAAAGCCAATATGGGAATTACGGAAATGCAATCTATCAAACGTGGGAAGGAAAAGAGAAATACAAAAGCAAAGCAAAACTAAGACAAATTAAGAACCACAAAACTAAATCATAGAAATTATTTCACAATATCCATTATGATAAGGAAACCAGTAAGTCTTCTTATTTTAAGCCAGAGACTTTCTGAATCAATAAAAACAACCCAACAATGTGAAAAGTACAGGGAACCTAAATATCTATCAATAAGAGGCTGACATAGCAAGTTGTAGAACATTTGTCAGATGGAATAATATATAGTATTTACAATGAATATACTGTATTTATGAGTAATAACACAATTTAAAGAGGAAGGTAAAATAACAATGATATATATGGCTTATTACTACCTCAGGGAATAAAATGCAGTCTCCATACTGTGGCTTGCACAGCTTACATCATATGACCCTTGCTATCTCTTTCTCTGCAAACTTATCTCTTGTCACTCTCCCCTTCAATTATTCTGACCTATTCACAACTGACATTTGCAATAACTGAGCAAGTGTATCTCCACTCTGGGCCTTTCACTCTGCCTGAAATGTTCTGCCTTCAGATCTACACACAACATGCTTTGAACTTCATTGAGGTTTCTGCTCATACTCCCCTGTTGGGAGAGCCTTTTCCTCACCACACTCTAAAATGATGTCCACTGTTGTGTTCTATCTCTTTATCCTATTTTTAAAATTTTTATATATTGAAATTATTTTGTCAAATTATGATCGACATCCAAAGTCTGTACATGTTTAATGTACGTGACTTGGTGAGTTTCAAGATAAATATAAACCCATGAAACTATCACCGCAAACTATGTCACAAATATATACATTACTGCCAAAAACTCCTTCCTGCCCTATTGATTATTTATTTATTTATTTATTTATTTATTTATTTATTATTTTGTGGTAAGAGCACAACATAAGATCTACTCTCTTAGCAAGTTTTTAAGTTTATAATACAGTTTTGTTTACTAGAAGCACTATACTGTGCAGAGGATTTCTAGGACTTATTCTTCTTATTCTTCTTGTACAACTCACTTTGTACCTTGTAACCCATACCTCCTCATTTTTCCCTTACTCCAGCCCCTGACAACCACCATTCTACTCTGCTTCTGAGTTTGACAATTTTAAATTTCTCATATAAGTGGTATCATGCAGTATTTGTCCTCTGTGTCTGACTTATTTCACTTAGTATAATGTCTTCTAGGTTTATCCATTTTGTGCCAAATGGCAGAATTTCCCTTTTTTTAACACAATATTTTGTTCCATTCCAGTGTGTTCCATATATATGACCTTTTAATTAAATTTTAATTACTCGTGCATCAGCAAACATTTAGGTTGCTTCCATATTGTAGATATTGTGATTACTGCTGAATGAACACAGTAATGTAGATATCTCTTCAATACTGAATTCAATTTCTTTGGATACTTACCCAGAAGTGGCAGTGCTACATCATATGGTAGTTTTATTTTTGTTTTTTGAGAAAGCTCCATAGTGGCTGTACCAATTAACATTCTCATCAACAGTATACAAGGGTCCCCTTTTCTCCACATCATTTCCAACACTTATGTCTCTCTCTCTCTCTCTCTCTTTTTTAAATTAATTGGCATCCTAACTAGTATGGGGTAATACCTAATTGTGATTTGGATATTGCTGTCACTGGTGATTAGTGATGTTGCGCACCTTTTTATATAATATTCACTGGCCATTTGTATATCTTTAAAGAAATGTCCATTCAGTTTTTTCCTTATTTTTAAATAAGGTTATTTTGAGTTTTTGCTATTGAGTTATAGGAGTTCCTGGCATATTTTGGAAATTAATGCTTTATAAAATATGGTCTGCATTTTTTTCTCCCATTACATAGATTGACTTTTCATTCTGTTGATTGTTCACTTTGCTGTGCTTTGTTTAATTACATTTTTGGGTGACATTGGTCAGTAAAATTATATAGGTTTCAAGTGTACATTTCTATAATACATCTTCTATATATTGCATTGTGTTTTCGCCACCCAGAGTTAGTTCAAATTTGATATAATTCTACCTGTGTAGTGTATGTTAAAAAACCTTTTTCTCTATGCTTTTCTCTTGAAAATTTATGGTTTCCTGTATAATTTTTAAGTCTTTATTCCATTTTAATCCAATTCTTTCTTTTGCTTGTGGATATCCAATTTTCACAACACTATTTATTGAAGACATTATCATTTCCCCATCGTGTATTTTTGCCACCCTTGTAGATGATCAGTTCACGGTATATGTGTAGTTTAATTTCTGTGCTCTGTGTTTTGTTCCATTGGTCTATATGTTTGTTTTTATTCCTGTACCATACTGTTTTGATCACTGTAGTTTTTAAATATATTACTAGATGTTTTATTATTTTAATGTTATGCTAAATGGTATTGTTTTATAATTTTCTTTTCAGATGATTCATTGTTAGTGTATATAAATCCAACTTGTTGTATGTTGATTTCTCCCCTCAATTTTGCTGGATTTTACTAAATTTTGCTGAGTTTAATAGTTCTAAGCTATTTGTTTTATGGAGTCTTTAGGATTTTTACAAATATATGATATAAAATCATGTCATTTGTAAATAGAGCCAGTTTTACTTCTTCCTTTCTAACTAAAATGCATATTATTTCATGCATTTCATGTTATTTCATGAAATGCATGTTATATCATGAATGGATGTTGTATTATTTTATGCCTCTATTGAGATGATAAGATGATTTTTATCTTTCATTTGTTAATGTGGTGTATCACATTTGTTCGTGTGTGGTTGAATTGGGTTTTCTAATATTATATTGAGTATTTTTACATCTATCTTCATCAAGGGTAGTAGCCTGCAATTTTTTTTGTTCAGTGTTCTTGTCTCTCTTCAGGGTCAGTGTAACAATAGTAATGACGATAGAACCAGGCACTGCGTAAATATTAAATCAAAAGGTAAATATAATTATCATTGCTATTGTAATAGTCATTACTATTGTTAATATCTACCTGATGATAATATCTTCCTGATGATAGTCACAAACACATGGACAAGGGAAAATGTTAGTCTAGAATTGATGTACACCACAAATCAAAAACTCAGTGGAATACACACTCTCTATGCTTATTTGGATTCTTAGAAAAGCTGTCTATTTAAAAAAAGAGGGGTGGTGGATTAGCTCTATTGGTTAGAGGATGGTGCTGATTACACCAAGGTTGCCAGTTTGATTCCTGCATGGGCCACTGTGAGCTGCCCCTCTTAAAAAAAAAAAAAAAGAAAAAAAAGAAAAGAAAAGAAAAATAAAACAAAATAAAAAGAGAAACACCTTGATTCACCATATATTTGACACCTTTTACCCTCTTCTACCATCACCCTGCTCCCTTATCCTCTGGTAACTACTACACTGTTGTCTGTGTCTGTTTTTTATTTATTTATTTATTTATTTATTTTTTATTTTTTATTTATTTGCTTGTCTTGTTCCTTTGTTGCTGTGGTGTACACATAATGCAATATGTAGGTGATATATTATAGAACTGTATACTTGAAACTTTGTAGCTTTTTTGACCATTGTCACCCCAATAAATTTCAATTAAAAAAAGAAAGAAAAAGACACACAATGCAATACATAGATGATGTTTCATACAAATGTACACCTGAACTTATATAATTATACTAACTTATCTAATTTAACTAATACTTATATAATTTTATATAATTTTACTAACTTATATATATATATATATAATTTTACTAACCAATGTGACCCCAATAAATTTAATAAAAAATAAAAATAAATAAAAGTAATAAATAAATAAATAAATAGTGAAAAAAGAAACCCTGATGAAATCCTCAAAATTCTAAATAAATTCACTAGGTAATTCACTATTACTGAAAGTACCATCATGAGAAGCTCATGCATTTTAATAGTACAATTGCATACTGATCAATAAGATGCACTTAATCTCATACCATTTCAGAGCTGTCAGTGGGTCTATGCTGTGTAGTCACTGCAGCAAAATGCTCTTCACCACAATTGACATGATTATGATAAGAGCACATTTAAAGGCTCAAACAACAACTTTATACCCACTGAGCCAAATGAGATACTGCATTATAGAACTGTATGCAAATATCACCAAAGCTATTTTCCTTTACCTCTCAGACTACTGATCCCTGTGTTCATCTGGCAATGCATAATGGTGGCTGAGTAAATTCATTATCTGGGAAGAGTTCTAACTGCAGTGCCTTGTCACAGCAAATTTTAACATTATTAATGACATTATTTAACACCAAATGACATATCAACGAGAATGCCTTTTAATAGGATGAAGATATATTTCTAAAATTTTACACTAAAATACTTAAGTTGTCTATTTATGGAATGTAGATATAATATTTTTATCACAATGTATACACTTGCTTTCCGTTATATCATCTTCAATGGAGTTTTGAAGGGTCCTATGTGAAGCGAACAGAAAATAAAGAAGTATTTTAACTATTTTGAGTCATAAGACTTTTGACGGTCACCTTTTCTTCCTGTACACACTGTTTTTAAATGTATATTAAATATTTATTGAATATTTATCACTATGTATAAAATACTGTCCTAAAAAAGAAATATGCATATCCATGTTAGGGATGAGGGTGACAGAAAAACCCAAAGGATGATAAAAACTAGTGTTGATTCATGGAGAAGAGGATGTGAATGAAGATATACCAACCATTGGCAGAACATGGGCTTAACCTCCTGTGAGGACGAAAATTGTTCCACTTGTGTTAAAGCATAGAATGATTTTAGATGATTGTTGTTCTCCCTGTGTTTGGGTACAAGAGAGACAGCTGGGTGTAAAAAGTGTTTTTAAATCTCGTGCTAGAAATTTGATTAATGATAGATACTGAAAAAGCCAACTAATATATATTTGAAAATAAGAGAACATAAATGGACATAATGATTAGCAACAATATCAACAAAACGTTGTGGCCAGAAGCTACACTTTTCTTGTTCGTAAATACACTGTGAACACAGTGAGGTTGACTGTATAGCCCAGGTTAGTAGCTAAATTTGCATATACCTTCTTGATGACTTTAGGTGCTGAAAGCTAACCATTCTACTGAAGTACTCTTCTACAAAGAGCTGCCTGAAGGAGGCTGAAGGTTATCACACTACATTTATTGATCAGTTGAATGCCTTCATTCATTATTTCTTTTATCATTTATTTAGCAACAGACTCATTTAGTAAATAAATGGAATAAGGCAGTAAAATACAGTGGAATCAACCATGATTGATTAAATCACCTATTCTTCACATTTAGAGTGCATATCGCATATCATATGCCAGGAACTGGGACTGTGATTGATAAATTATGCTCCCTTCCCATCAAGCATGGGTCACAGTCTCAGAAAGGACTAATACATAAACACATGCCTGTAAAATTGAGACTAGAACTACAGAAGATATACTTTTTGCATAGCACAGTGAGGGTCCCGTGGAAGGAAGAACCTACATTTTTGTAGGGTTCATAAAAGTTTCAGAAGGATGATATAACTCGTGTTTAGGGTAAAGGAACAGTCCAGCAAAAACACAGAGACATACGAGAACATTGTTGAAACTGAACAACCAGTAAAAAAAAAGAATTTCAGGCAGTAGCATATAAAGTCATCAAAATAACAATTTTTAATGAAACTATTTTGGTCATAATTAAAATTTCCAAATTATTTTATGTCATTTTACTGCTTAGCATGTGAGGACTTTTCTTGCAATATTACCAGATTCACAGAAGTCTTTTATTTAAGAAATTTTTTTCAGATAATTTTAGCGCTTTTCAGTGCTTCTTTTCTCTCCTGAATTCTGATCTTTTCAAAACCAGAAACAAACAGAACTGATTAATGATGTCTCCCTTATTTTTCACAAATTTTCCTCACTGCCTATTAGAGAAATGATAGATGATTACTTGAAAGTATTTGATTAATGGCTAAGGATATAGATAAATGAAAGTTTACCAATATTCTCACAAGTTAGTGTATAATCTTAGCCCAATTATACTCAACTAGACATACTCTCACCTATCTGACAGGAGAACTGACAACCTGAATTAAGGAGACATTATCATTGACCATTGAGCAAAGAGGGGAAAGCAGATAAAAGGAACTCTTAGAATCACCATTCCCCAATGTCAAGGTAAGAAAATTCCAAACCTGTGGAGAATTTTAATGAGTTTATTTATGCCAAACTGACAAGAATTGCCAGGAAGCAAAATCTCAACGGATTAAGAAAATACGCTGGAGAATGGCATTTTTGCAGATTATTTTATACATTAGAATCAAAGGAGAAGATGTAATGAGGGTTACATGAAGTCCATTGGTGGTAGATTAAGGCGGTGAGAGAAAGCAAAGTGGGGAAATCTCTGGGATTAGTTAAAAAGTAAAATGGAGACACGCATACTTCTTTTACATTGGTGGGTACAGGATAGTTAATTAACATTTACAGCACATAGTATTTGGGGAGCAACGTAACAATGAGGGGTTCTGTGGTCTAGAGCTTTGGTGTGGTGGGCTGTGCCCTGAGGGGTCCAGAAAAAGGGATATTCAAAGTGTATGTTATATTTGATGCAAAAAGACAATAGACAACCTCACTTAACGTAAAGATTCTTTTGTTAAGGAAGCTACATGCCAAGGATGTGACAGCCTGCCATGGCCCGCTATTAATTAGAGATTTTTATGTTGAGACCATCCTATGTGGTTCCTTTCGGTCACTGAGTTTTTAGGTCCACTGTGCTGGACTCCTCTGAGTTTAGTATGTGGCCCCTTTTTCATTCACACCAGAATCCCCTTGGCCTCATCATCCAGACATCACCTTAACCACTGGTAAAGCAAAGAAAAATAGCAGCCAATGACTCTCACCATATAATTCATGGAAATGAAGGTAGATTTAATGACAAAATGTTAGTAACACATTTTAAGCTCCTTTGTAAGAAGACACTATATAAATACAAAACAATATTACTAGTCATTTTAATGGGTTGGGAATTTTTACTGCTTAAGAAAGTTACCCTGTTTGAATTATGCTGGTCTTGCTTTCCTGTATATCCTTTGCTTTACAACACTGCAAAGGTATTTTAAACTTCTAACTTTCTATTATCTCTGAATATTGGGAATGTGGCTGTCTCAACCAGCAGCTCTGTACTTAATGTTCCAAAGGGAGAATTTGATATTGAATGGCTTTTGAATTCCATGGATGTGGGTGGTTGTCTCAAGAGATGTGTTATTTATTATTGCTAGTACATAAGAAAATCACAATAAAAAACGGGAAATGCTGAACTAGGGAATCTAACCTCTTGGCTGTGTCAGTGGCTGCCTCAATCCCAAGGCAAATATTCTTATTATAATAACTCAGTAGTTCCACTTCCCCTTAATCTCTTAAGCAATAAAAGACCAGCAAAATCATTCAGATTCAACCCAAGAGCAAAGCTTTCCGGGATGGTAATCCACTGTTCATTTCACATCACTGCAAAGAGTTATGTTGGAGATCTGAATAGTAAGGCAGTGTTACCAATATCTCAGGGAGCTAGATTTTACCAATCTGTTTCAAAATGTGAAACTTCAGGTCCAAGTTCATCTTACTATTTCTGGTGGGGCACACTTTACTTTTTCTATGGCAAATATACCAATGTGGGTAATGCTGCTAGGGAAAAAAAAAATAACGTTTTGCAGTAAGAAAATTTCTTGTTATTTCATGGATTGCAACATACAATACTACTGGGCATTATCCTTTGCAAATCTCCCTGCTTGAGTCACACTGGAAACATAACTACTGGCATAAGAAGTTCCCCCATTTCACCTCTGCCTTTACATTTGTCAGGATTTGGCAATTACTTTCTTTATATTGTCAATGGTCAAATTTCTGTGTCCTTTATATACATATACATATATATATATATATATATATATATACACATATATATATACACATATACATATATATATACACATATATATATATGTATATATATATAATATGTATATTATATGTATATATATGTATATATATATATATAATATATATATAATATTTTTGTTGTCTCCTTCCATCTTCCTTGCTAACTTACACCATCCACACAGATGTCAAAACCTTGGCCAAATGTAGCCTTGCCCTTCCTGGCTTGGGAGAACTTCGTTCTGTTTCATTGAACCTTCTCCCATGACTGATCCCCAGACCATGTACTCTCTCAAAGTATGAGGGCTCTAAACTGTAAATCCTGAGATTCTTTTCCTATTCATTTTCTCTCCTTATGCCAGCATCCTGTCCCTTTACTTTCCTATGAAGTTGCGTCTTTATTGTGATCTTTATTCACTTGAAGCTTGTGTGTTCTCATTATCTCTAAGCTCTCTGTTGACTTCATTCCCACATTCCCTGGATCTCACAATCAGTAAGAGCTCTCTCTGTGCAGGGACTTCTGCTGCTGTGACTTCACCAGTTGTAAAAATGGAATCAACTACTGAATTTTTGTGTTTCTGCTTCCTCTTATAAAATGTCATATAATAGAGGTGATAACCCAATGACACTAGTACAAAGCCCCAAGCTTCCATGTCTCTGTATGGAGATCTTCTATTTAGCCAGAACTCACATCTCTAAGAAACTCCAATTCCATTATTTATACTCTTTTCTTCCTCCTGGTTCTCAAATCATCTTTTCTTTATCTCTCCTATCAGATGATTTATAACATATAAATCACTGGCCTTCCCCAGATTCTCTTGTGTTAAGCCCAAAATCTATATTTGTTACACTCTGATAATCGAAGGTGCTGCTCAAAATATTTAACAACTAGGGAGGAACTGGCACAAAATGATCAGGACTAGAGTGCATGTTTTTGAGGCCTCCTGTTGGGGCTTGGTGTTGCGGAAGGATGGATAACAGACAGGGCCATGGAGAGAACACTGTGGTATGGACACTCAAGCAGCAGCCACACAGTGGCCACTGTGGAAGTATTTCGATATTTTAAAAACAGGCATTGCTGGACCAGTGGTAATTGATGAATATCATCAGCCTTGTATCTTTCTTCCTGGTGTGGAGAAAGACCTTCCTCCCCCCAAGACACACACATGCACACTTCTGTGAAGGCCTCTCCCTCTTTCTCTGGGATTTTGTTAAAAATTATCTTCCATCTCATCTGGGGCCAAACTCTAAGGACTTATCTGTAAACCTTGGATGGTTTCCCTATTCTAAAATTTATATTCACCTTTACTGTCTACCAATTTTTATCTTTTTTTTATTTTTAGCTTCCTTAGAAGAGTATTCACTTAACCATGCATGTAATTTCAACTCACATCACTTTGACTCCAGATCATTCTTCTGTGAAGAAACAGCTTCAGCTTGGCCATCAGTGACCTTCCACTTACAGACCTTCAGGTTTGCTTTTCATCCCTTCTTGTCAGACGCTTTAGGAGCATTTAGTGTCTTTAACACTCTTCTTACTTTCATAGTTTATTTGTTTGTTTGCTTTCGTTTCGTTTTGGTTTTCATGACATACTTTCTCATAATTCATTTACTCACAGAACATTACCTACTAGTCTCCTTCCATGGCTATCCTCTATGCATCTGTCCTTCAAATGAGAGTGTTTCTTAGAGGTATGTTCTCAGACCTATTCCTTAAGTTCTTTTCTCACTTCCTGACTTATGTTATTCAAGACCACAGCTTTGGATACTCATCCACCCCCTATTCTTATGTAAATAAGCACACTCTGGCTACACAAACACAAACACATATATACAATTGTGGCTTACAGTACTTTTCCTATGTGTCTAGTTGTGATTTTCTTTACTGTTTATATCACTTGGAGTTAACTAAGACTTTTGGGCCTACAAGTTTAAAATTTTCAAAAAGTTTGGGAAATGTTTGGCCATAATTTAAATTTTAATTTCTCCTGTCTTTTGGGGATTTCAATTACAGCTCTATGTTTAAAATTATCCCATAGATAACTGATGGTCTTGTTTTTCTTCATTATATTATTAATTTGTTCTTCATATTGGATCATTTCTATTCCTCTAACTTTGGGTTCACTGATTCTTTCTTCTGCCATCTCAAATCAGCTGTTGTGTTCTTCTAGTAATTTTTTTTTTCATTTCATATGCAGTACTTTTAAATCTCTAGAATTTTCATTTGTTTTTTTTTTCACAGTTTCCATTTGCCATTGATATTCCCTATTTACTGATATTTAGCATTTTTTCTTTAATATTTGAACATGTCTTTCTTTGATTACTTGAACTTAATTATAGTATTTTGAAGTCTTTTTGTGTGTGTGGTGTGTGTGTACTAAATCCCACATTTGTACCCACTTAGAGTCCATATCTATTGACTGTTTTTATCTGATAATTTCCTAGTCTGTTTATATCTAATATATTTTGTTTGAAAATTAAACATTGTAGGCAATACATTGCAGCAACTCTGGATTCTGTTTTGTACTTCTGAAGATTGTCAGTTTTGTTTCGTTTTACTTTGCTTTAATAATCAATTAATTTGCTTGGACTCTACCTGCAAAATAGTATGCACCCATTAATTTCTCATATCTGTCTTTTCTTTGTGCTTTAAAATTTTTATCTAGCTTCTTGAAATCTTCCATTAGCTATATTATTGAATGATTATACGATTTCTTTGCAGGGGTTATGTTGTAACACCCCAAGCTGGTAAAGGTTTTACTCTTTCCCAACGGAGCATTGTTTACGCATCATATTCACAGATCTGTTCAGGGTTTTGATTTTCACTGTGCTTTCTAGCATGTCCTGCATACATGTATAGTTTAGAATTTATTCAGTAATGTGTCTATTGTTTCCCTCGTAGCATGTGTGTCTATGTAAGTCAGCCTTTCTCATTTCAACTATATAATCTTTAAATGCTTAGCTTCTTTGCTGGTTAACCAAACCCAGTTCACCATCGCTAATTGGTAAACCTGAGAGTTTACACTGCCTAAGTTGTGGAGAATGGGAATATCCTTGGGTTAAACCACCAAAAAACTGACTTTTTTTACTTGATACAGCACCAGTTTTTCATGAATAATATAAACACTTTCCTCATTGTTGATGCCATTTGGTCATTTTCCGATGCCTTAAAATGATTCCCCTTTTTTAAAAAATTAAAATTTATTGGGGTCACAATGATCAACAAAACTACACAGGTTTCAGGGATACAATTCTAAAATACATCATCTATATATTGTATTACGTGTTCACCACCCAGAGTCAGTTCTCCATCCGTCACCATATATTTCACGACCTTTACCCTCTTCTACTATCCCTCCTGCCCCTTTTAATCTCTGGTAACCCACTAAACTGTTGTATGTATCTATGAGTTTTTGTTTCTTTATTTGTCTGTCTTGTTATTTTGTTGCTTTCAGTTTTACATCCCACATATCAGTGAAATCATATGGTTCTTGACTTTTTCTGTCTGACTCATTTTGCTAAGCATAATAACTTCAAGATCCATGCATGTTGTTGCAAATAGCACTATTTTATCTTTTCTTATGGCGGAATAGTATTCCATTGTGTATATATACCATTATTTTCTTTATCCAATCATCTATCAAAGGACACTTTGGTTGTTTTCATGTCTTGGCCACCATAAGTAATGCTGCAATGAACATCACAGCACATATATCGTTACAGATAAATGTTTTCAGATATTTTTGGGTAGATACCCAGGAGAGGGATTGCTGGGTCATATGGTAATTCTATTGTTAATTTTGGGGGGAACCTCTATATTGTTTTCCATAGCAGCTGCACCAATGTGCATTCCCACCAACACTGTATGAGGGTTCCTTTTTCTCCACAGCCTCTCCGATGTGTACTTGTCTTGTTGATAATACCCATTCTAACAGTAGGTGTGAGGTAGTATCTCATTGTGGTTTTGATTTGCATTTCCCTAAAAAGCTTCTGCACAGCAAAAGAAACCATCAACAAAACAAAGAGGCAACCAACCAAATGTGTGAAGATATTTGCAATTAACACCTCTGGTAATGGGCTGATATCCAAAATACATAAAGAACTCATACAACTCAACAACAAAAAGACAAACACTCCAATTAAAAAATGGGCAGAGGACAAGAACAGAAACTTCTCCCAAAAGGACATACAAATGGCCTACCGATATATGAGAAATGATTCTTCTTACTAGTTTTGTGTATGTTTATATTTAGATTCTACAAATTAGAATTGCTTGACTTCTTCAAGCTGTCCTTATAAAAAGAAGAGCTCAGATTATTTTTAAAATAAAGATATATGATCTTCAAGTGTGTTGCAAATTGCTTCTTAGGTACAAAACTGAATTACCTTACCACTCTAAAATTCCTTAATGGCTAAAACTAACTCCTTTAATTATGATTAGCAAAAATAGTTACCTGGATGTATTAAAAATATACGAGTATAAACAATATTTAATTATTATTTTTTTCTAAATTTTAGATTTTATTCTTTACTTATCCATTTGAAAAGTGATTTTGTAGTGCTGATTTTTCTCCAAAGAGCTACTTTTGGGATCCATGGACATATGAATCCATTGAGCACCCCAAAAATGACCACTTCTAAGGAGACTTCCCTTTCCTTTCTTTGTAACTCATACATACTTCAAACTCCTCTTCCTCTGCTTTGTCAAAATGAGCCCCGTGGAGCAAAGGGCATGAAATCTTTGTTTCTAAATTGTAACATATGCCAAAAACAGAGAAGATACAAAATGGATCATTCTATGGTATCAGCGTCATATCATCATTCACATAATCGATGTACAGGCGTTTATTTTTTGTCTTTAATCATGTTGTTAATGCTCTGCATTTCCCAGCACAATGAGATTCCCAATGGTGTGTCCTAGTTCTGGGACAGGTTTGATAAGAGTTGTTAGGACATATGTCCCAATTTTTGATTTAGAAAATGCGGTCAGTGAATTATTACTCAGTATTGCAAAAAAAAAGTTCTAAAACTGAAAGCTATTTAGGATTTTACAAGCTTAGGAAATCTCTACTAGCATAATGATAAAGACCTACTTCCTCTTTTATTATTTTTTATGTCTCATTTTACTTATACCTAAAAGAAGGATTTCTTATCCAATTAAATTGAGGCAATATGTTGCCTTGTGTGAGTGGAACTCAAATGAAAATGTTCATACAAATTTTCAAAAGAAGAAATATAATACGTATCAGCATCATATGTAATGTTCTTGACATAACTCAGTGGTGTTGTCCATCATCCACCTTGTCACTAACTTGATACTACATATCACTTTTGTATTATTTTTCTTACTAAAACAAAAAAAGAAGCTTTAGCAAGGCAGCAATAAATTACTTTTTAAAAATTGCCTTTGTGCAATTGACTTTTTCCTTGTATTACAAAAGGTAGGTATTGATACACAAGCAAATTCCTGTGTGTTTCCTCCTTCAATATTGAAGCAGTCTAAGAAGACTTCGTTGTACTCTTCTGGCTAAATTTTCTGTAAACATTTCCCTATTAGATCAATGGCAGAGCCTTTCTCTTAAAAGGATTCCAAATAAGCAACAGTAAATCATGCAGTTAGTTCTCCAATATTGCAAATCTGCATGGGAATAACAGTAAACAGTATATTGAAAACAGTTCTCTGAAGCTTTGGGGAATCAAATCAATTCCAAGGACGTGCAATAATGAGCTGCACTACAAAGCTGAGATTAGGAAGTTTACTTTTGCTTGCAAAGAATATTTGACGGGTTTTTAGATTCATTTTTTATCTCAATATGGCTAAGCATTTTTTTCAAATATTAACCAAAATACAATTGAACATGTTTCACATCAAAATGTGGCAGACAAATCAATGCAAATACATTTTGTCTCAATCTGAACAAGAAATCCTTCTTATAGATATAAATAAAATGACATTTTTGTGATCTTTGCCTCACACAAGTTCCTTTTAATAGGAACAATATTCAATTTCTGTTATTTTTCATATTTGACATAAAGTAGTAGAAACAGGAAACATTTTTTTTTTTTGGTTCTTACACAATAAGGCTAATTAATTAAAGACACTTCATTAGCTCAGTCAGTTTTTAGTCACTGCTTTAACTCCATGTCACTTCCATGGTTTTCTTCTGATTTTGTCTGACCAAAAAAGAATAAAATCACAAAATTTTAAAACCTGAAGGATAATTCTTTTCAATAATTATGCACATGTTAACATCTTTTCCAAAAAAAATTCCTTCAGATGGTGCCCAAGTGAACACTCCGATATTTAAGAAAGATGCAAAAACTTTAAATTTTAATGTTAAAATAGATAATACCTCAAGCTGAGTGCCAAATTCTTTTAATTCAGATAAAATCCAAAACAATTCGAAAGCATAATAGAATCCATATGGAATGCTTTGTAATGCTAGTAACATCATTAATTAAGTTTAAATCAGCTTCCAAAGTATAATTTTGAATTCATAGCAAAAAATTCTTGACATTGTGAAGAACAGTCTAGTTGGTCAAGTGTATATGTACGCTATCAACAATGTAGTATCTAGCTAGAAAATCTGTTTTATTTTATATATTGCTAGCAACTCCCTACAATCTTTGGAGTCTGACATGAGAAGATACTTATTTAACCTGATTAAATAATCTCACAACTCATAACTATTCTGTCATGCAGGATTACAGATTATCACATATGAAAGAAAATATCTGATTGTGAGAGTTTGCAGTGTTGAGGCATTGATTCATAATCTTTACTACATACTACTGCTATTAGAAAATTTTACTGATTTAAATAGAGGCTGATGAGAAAACCTAGATAGGTTAAAAAAAAGAAATTGCAACTGGGCAAAAGGGAGCACAACTTGAATGATCAACATTTGTTTGTTTTGTGTTATTTTCCTGCCAATATGTTCTCATACTTCTTAAGGGATAGATATAAGAATTTTTGCATTAGCCAAACATTCTTCCTTTACCTCCTGGCCACTAGAAGTAAATAGATAAATTGATAGACTGCTAGTTTCTAAAATAAAATTCAACACTTCCTTAAACCACAAGAAAATCTTTATAAATGTGTGAGTGCACTGCCTTACTATGTATCCAGTTTTGTTTTTGTTTTTCTTATGGTCTTGCATCTGTGACCACAGTTTTCTCCAACTAATGTTTTATTTGTTAAAACATCATTTCTGGAAATAGTGTGACATATTTTTGTAGTCTATGAATAAAATGTTTACTGAAAAGAGGGTATTTTCTGCTGTGATAATTTTCCTGGCCAGACAGAGTCTAACAATAAACATTTGTTTTACTCCTGATCTTCACAATAGGAAAACATTTGCCAAAATCATGGTTGTCAAAAGCATTTTCTCAGTAAGGGATAAGGACATAACCATGCATTGGATTGTATATTCTAGTCTATAATACTGGGAGTGCCAAAAAAATGTATACGAATGAACACTTTGGTCAACGTTGCTCAAGTAGTAGTTTGCCGTAATCAGAAGTGTCTGGGCATTGATGGTAACCACTTGTAATTGCAGAAGTCAAACATGACTTGTATTCATCTTTTGTTATTGGCATATATTTAGTATTACAATTTGAATGCAATTTTTTCCTTTCTTAAAATGTATATACATGTTTTTGGCACCCTTTGTATATATCAGAATCACTAACCATCATTCAAACATTTTCTTTCTCTTACCCTTTCTTGCCTTCCATCTAAGAGAGAGAGAGAGAGAGAGAGAGAGAGAGAGAGAGAGAGAGAGAGAGAGAGAGAGAGAGAGAGAGAGAGAGAAATTTGGGAGTATAGGGAAAGCAATGAAGACTTTATCATACAACTTGTAGTTATAAAACTGGTATCATTAAGTGCTTTTCAAAACCTTATATCAGTGTCAACACATTTCGTTGTAAGGAAGATGAAGAATAAAGGAAATTTCTGACTAAAGTGTTGGTAGAAGAGAAAACTGTGTCATTGTCTAGGTCCTTTACTGCTTAAGAAATTGCATGAATGGCACCACCTCCTAATATTTTGGACTCTTTGAGATATATATACAAAAATTAAAAACAGGTTATTTTCCCTCTGACTGAAACTTCTAACTAAATAATTATAGTATACTTGACTGGGTCCTTATAATTAGTTATAGCCTTTGAAGCCCACAATTTCTATTCTTAGTACTCACATAATAGGAAGCCATGGTACTTGGAATGTCAAGTACTATAGCAGAGATGATCCTAGAATAATAGTATCAAAATCTGAAAGTTAGAAAAGACTTTTAGATCAGAATCCCATCGCTTTCTTAAATCCGTACTTGCACCTTTATTCCCTATGTTTGCTGTTATAATAGGTTGACTATTTGCTGTTCCTTTTCCATCTTTGAATATTATTCTATACATTGATATTTGTTAATGATGAGACATCTTCTTATTGGTTCCAATTCTATTTCATGTGGCAATGCACTATAAGCATAATCACTTTTTCATACAATAGTCTTTCAAACATTTGAAGAAAATTGTGAGATTCTTGGTTAAGTCCTCTCGTGTATATGCTTAAAATTAGCCATCATTTCAACTTTGTCTCACATCTCATTTATGGCTGTTTTTTCTTTTTTGGCCCTTGGTCCAATGCACCACTTCAAATGTGGAGCCCAGAATTGAACACAGTTCTCTAGACTGAGCAAGAAATAAAATCTGTTTCTTGAACCAATGACTTTCCTATAATTAGAATTCTGATATTCTATTCTGTCTGTTGGTTTATAGTGTGACTCAAGTCTTTTATTTCCATTTTAATTGTTCCATTCATTATTGAAAGAGGAATATTAAAGCCTCCAAATAGTTTTAGTTGAACCACATATTTTTTTCCTTCAGTTATGACACCACTTAATACCATCACATTGGGGGTTAGGATTTCAATATATAAATTTTGGGGCGATACAAACATTCATTCCATAACAGAAATCTATGAAAACTCCAAGTAATATTAAACTTCGTGGTGAAACTATGAATGCTTTCTTCCTAAGATTACAAAAAGTAAAGATGTCCATGCCTACCATTTCTGTTCAACATTGTACAATGGATTTTATGCAGAAAAATTAGGCCAAGCGGGGAAAAAGCACCTAAATTGAAATGTAAATGTAAATTTATGTCTATTCGCAGATGATATGCTATCATATATAGAAAATTCTAAGGGCAACCTAAAATATTGTTAAAGATGATAAACAAATTCAAGGTTATGAAATAGAATTTGATTTATAAAAATTAATTGCATTTCTATATACATCAATGAATAATCCAAAAGTAAAATTAAGAAAACAATTCCAATTACGATAACATTAAAACATAAAATGCTTAAAGGTAAATTGAAATGAAAGGTATTTAAGAGTTGTACACTGAACATTACAAAACATTATTGAAAAAATTAAAAATGATCTAAAAAAAAGAAATACATCTGGCTTAAGAATTGGAAGACTTAATATTGTTAATATGGGAATACTACTCAAATTTATCTATAGATTTGAACAATCTATCTCAGAATCCTAGCTTTTTTTGTTTCAGATATTGATAAGCTCATCCTAAATTTAAGAGACCAAGAAGAACTAATACAAGCTTGAAAAAAAGTTAAAGTTGGGAGACATACTTCCCAATTCAAAATTTAACACAAAACTATCAAGACTTAAAAGTAATCAAAACTGCATGGTACTACCATACAGATAGATATATAGATCGATGGAATAGAATTCAAAGTCCAAAAATAAACCCACACTTTAATAATCAATTGATTTTCAACAGTTGCCAAAGCATTTCAGTGGGGGAAAGAATAGTCTTTTCTATAAAAGTTGCTGGGACAACTGGATTTCCACATGCAGAAAATGCAGTTGGAACCCTACCTCATATTACATAAAAAATTAAATTAAAATGAATCAAAGGCTTAAATATATGTGCCAAAGCTATAAAATCATTGGAAGTAAACAAAGGTGTACATCTTTATTATCTTTGGTTAAGTATTGATTTCTTAGATAATAATAAATCACAAGAAACCGAAGAAAAAGTGGATAAATTGGACTTAATCAAAATTAAAACTTTTGTGCTTCAGAGGATGCTATCAAAGAAGTGAAAAGACAACTGACATAATGGGAAAAATATTTACACATCATATATCTGATAAGGGATAGTGTCCATAATATATGAAAAACAGTTGTGAATAAAACAAAACAAAACAAAACAAAAAAACAGACAACCCAATTTAAAAATGGGCAAAGTATTTAAATAGACATTTCTCTAAAGAAATATAAATGGCCAAAAAGCATGTGAAAATATGCTCAACATCACTCTTTGTTGGGGGAAAGCAAATCAAAGCTGCATGTGGTGCTATTTTCACTCCCACTAAGATGGTTATAATTAAAAAGACAGATAATGCCATGTTGGAGAAGATGTAGAGAAACTGGAACCCTCATACTTTGCTTGTGGGAATGTAAAATGGTATAGAACCTTTGGAAAACAGTCTGGCAGTTCCTTGCCAGTTATCATATGACCCAGAAATTTCACAAATAGGTATATATCCAAGAGAATTGAAAGCATTTGGTTACACAACAATGTATACACACATGTTCATAGCAGCCTTATTCATAATAGCAAAAAAATGGAAATGACTCAAATATTCAACACGTGAGAATGGATAAACAAAATATGGTATATCCATACTATATAATATTATTTAATCATAAGAAATGAGATATTGATCGATACTACATGAATAAATCTTGAAAATAGTGTTTTAAATGAAGCCCAACACAAAAGGCTACATAAGGTACGACTACTTATATGAAATATTAAGCAGAGGCAAATTTAGAGGCAGAAAGAAACAGAAAGATTAGTGGGTTCTAAGATTAGGGGAGGGCAAATGGGGACTGACTGCTCATACGTATTGGTTTTCTTTTTGGGGTGATGAAAATGTTATGGGATAAGATTGTAATGACGGTTGCATGAATACATGAAAAAGCACTGAATTATACACTTTAAAGCGTTAAACTTTATGATATATGAATCTTATCTCCAAGCTGTTCTTGCTGATAAACCATTTGTGTGTGTGTGTGTGTGTGTGTGTGTGTGCATTTTAGTATTCCTTCATGCTTTTATTAACATAAAACTATTGACATAGGTCTTTCTTTCAGATATACTTGCATTATAAACTGATGCTGTGACAGACTGTATATAAAGAAAGCCCCACCCTTCTTTTTTGGGCCTTTGGCATTTCTTCAAAGTAGTTAAGTTGCACATTAGAGAAATGTTGCCAGTTTCTAGTATGCTCTAAAAATGCTTTTTAAAAAGTTTGCAATGCCAAGAATTATACATCTCTCTTATGGAGTGCTTTATCCTTCTTATGATCTTTCTGTATTACATGGAAAAAGAAAAACGTTTTATTGTGGCCTTTCGAAAGAAATATTTAGTTAGTTCCTGAAAAGGGTCCAAATTGAACAAATAATCCAACATGTAGAGTACAGTTTTATCTTCAGTGACACTGTTAAAACACAGTATACATTTTACTGTTTTAACATTTTATACACAAAATCATTAGGTTACATTTTCCCTCGTGGCTCCTCCCCATACTAATAGCCTTAGCGTAATGGAATGGAAAATGTATACCGTTATTACTTATTTAATGTTTGTAATATAAAGTGAAAAACATAGCAAGATAGGTAGAAACACATTTTGTTAATCCCATGCGTTTGCTGTGAATTTTAGCGATTAAGTATCTAACGTCAGGAACAGTAAATTGACAAGAAAGAGCTTGGCATGTTATAATCATTGTGATGATTTAATTTTTTCTCTATACCTA
Source organism: Rhinolophus hipposideros (assembly GCF_964194185.1). Taxonomy (NCBI): domain Eukaryota; kingdom Metazoa; phylum Chordata; class Mammalia; order Chiroptera; family Rhinolophidae; genus Rhinolophus; species Rhinolophus hipposideros. Next base: position 33,319,076 of record NC_138050.1, on the reverse strand, counting down.
TCGTGTTTAATTTGATGATGATACATTTCAAAATGTTCATGTCTGAATATTCCCCCCAGATTCTGCTAACATAAAATTATCCAAGTTTATAAGAACTATTCTTTTAAATATTCTTGCATTTAAATAGGTACTTGGATTTATTTTCTAATCAAATAATAATATACTCGACATGAAACTAGATTATCTAAACACAATGCATCAGGCAGTTTGATTAATCATATATTCCTATGGAATAGAATATGTCAAGTAACATAAAAGAACAGCTCCTACTGCTAGAGATATTTTAGAAACAGAAATAAAAATATATTTATTAATGAATGTTATTATACGAATGATCCTAATATGTTCTCAGTTAAAAAGCTTCTTTAACTTCCAGAAATTTATTTAACATGGAATTTTTGTAAGCCAGGAATCTTAATTATGGTGGGACAATCCCTTGAAAATATAATAGAATCTGCAAGGCTGAGGGACAGCATTTTAAATCTCCCTCTCCCTCTCCCTCTCCCTCTGCCTCTCCCTCTGCCTCTCCCTCTCACTTACAGAATGTGATATGCAACAAAATCATGTCATCAAATGAAGTTATGTTGAAATAGTGTGAGGAAATATTGTAAAGGACACGACTTGGCCCTGTGAGAGCTCTGTTAAGACCCTCATCACCTAATGACTAGATTACTAAAACTGCCTCCAAATATGATCCTTACCCTCTAGCCTAGTCCATCTTATATACCCCTGATAAATTAATCTTCCTAAAATATTTCTTTACAAGACCTGCAAAATGTTAAAATAATAATCTGACTTAGCACTTACGTAACAATTTACATATTATCTCATGTCATCTTCATAATAGGACCATGAGGCAGGAGGGTGGATATTATTAACCCTTTAACAAAGAAGAAAAGCAAGACACAGATATATAAAATTGCATATCAAAAGTAGTTCAGGTACAAATAGGTTAAAGGTAAAAGCGTGAAAAAAAAAACATATCAGGCCTACAGCAACCAAAAGAAAGGTGGATTAGCTATGTTAACACCAGACAATGTAGACTTCATAGTGATGAATATCAAAAGGTGTATTTTATAATGATAAAAGGGTCACATCGCCAAGAAGCAATAATAATCCTAAATGTGTATTCATCTTAAAACATAGCTTCAAAATATGTAAAGCAAAACCTGTTAGAAATGAGAGGAAGAATAGTCAAATCCACAGTTACAGTAAGGTAACTAAACAGTTCGGTCTCAGTAATTGATAGACAAAATAAAAAAATTAGTAATGTATGGAAGACCTGACAAATACGAACACATTAGAGCTAACTGCATTTATAGTACACTCAGTACACTAGCAGAATAATACTCATTCTTTCCAAATAAACATGGATCATTCACCAAGATAGACCATATTCTGGGTAATAAAATAAGCCATATTAACTTAAACTGAAATCAAATAAATAAACTAGGTTTCGTGGATCTAGTAGAATTAAACTAGAAATTAGTAGTAGAAATATCTGAAAATATTTAGAAATTTAAACTATGCTTGTAAATAACCTATGGGTAAAAGAGGAAGTTACAAGGAAAATTAGAAATATTTTGAGTTGAAAGAAAATAAAACAATATTTCAAAATGTATGAGATACTGCTAAAGTAGATAGAAAAGAAGTCAGATACTAATGATCTAAGCTTTTATCTTACCAATTAGTAAAAGGAAGCAAATTAAACCCAAAACAAGCAGAAGGAAGAAAATAATAAAGATGAAATAATAAAATTAATGAAATTGAAAACAGAAAATCAATAGAGAAAAATCAATAAAATCAAAGATAGTTTTTTTGAAAAGATTAATGTAATTAATAAAGTGTAAAGTAAACCAACCAAGAAAAAAGAGAAAAAAACAAATGATCAATATCAGAAAAAAAAAAAAGGAAGGGCAACATACACTCTGAGGTCATTTAAAGTATAAGAAAGATTAGCAAATATTTTATATCCCTATGTCCTACAACTTGGATGAAATGGACAAATTCCTTGAAAACTGCACACTAACACAGATCATGAGAAAGAAACAAATAACCCCAGTACGCTGTTTCCCCGAAAATAAGACCTAGCTACACAATCAGCTCTGCTGCATCTTTTGGAGCAAAAATTAATATAAGACCCAGTCTTATTTTATTGTCCTATAAGACCAGGCCTATAATATAATGTAATATAATATAATATAATATAATATAATATAACATAATATAATATAATATAATATAGTATCATAACATATCGTATCATATCATATAGTATAGTATAGTATAGTATAATATAATGCCTTCCACAGTGGCTGCACCAATCTGCAGTCCCACCTACAGTGTATGAGGGTTCCTTTTTCTCCACAGCCTCTCCAACACTCATTACTATTTGTCTTGTTGAAGATGGCCATTCTAACTGGGGTGAGTTGATATCTTATTGTGGTTTTTATTTGCATTTCTCTGATGATTAGTGATGTTGGGCATTTTTTCATATGTCTATTTCCCATTTGTATGTCCTCTTTGGAGAAATGTCTCCTCAAGTCCTCTACCCATTTTTCAGTTGGTTTGTTTGTTTTTGTTGTTGAGTTGTATGAGTTCCTTCAATATTTCGGATATTAGCCCTTTATCGGAGGCTCAATTTGCAAAAATCTTCCCCCATTCAGTTGGTTGCCTCTTTATTTTGTCAATGGTTTCATTTGCTGTGCAGAAACTTTTTAGTTTGATGTAGTCTCATTCATTTATTTTAGCTTTTACTTCCCTTGCCTTTGGAATTAAATTTGTAAAATGGAATCGAGCTGGCGAACTCGGCGTTAGGAGCACGGCACTCCAACCCCCTGAGTCACCCGGCCAGCCCATCTCTCTTTCTTTCTTGATGATTCTGGTTAAAGATTTATTGATTTGGGGAGAGTGACGTCATAGGAATGTTGGCAGCGCGGTGCACTTTCTGAGTTTTCCTCCAGATCTTATTACAAACGGGATATATAACCCATGAAAGAACTCTTTGCTCTTTAGGCAGAACAGCTAAGAGACTCATGGAAGGATTACTCGAAGGTGCACAAATTGGGTGAGCAGGGGAAGAAGGAAGGGAGTGGAATGGAAACCCACGATCCTGGGGTGGAATTGCGGCCGGCGGCTGCTGCTGTGGTGGTGGAGGCCGTGTTAACCCGCAGCTCTAAAGACACAGGGGTCCCCAGCACGGAACAGAGAATCCAAAAGCCAGGAGGTGGCCTCTTACCTGCATCCCACAGCTGATCGCTCCCGCCGGGGGGCGCAGCTTGGTGGGGCCTAGGGCAGACAAAGAATACAGACTCCATACCTGGACGCCTCCCCCTGCTCCTGCAATCTTACCCCTGCCCTTCCAGAGACTTAAACTGGCCCCTGAACTGAGGAGTAGTGTCAGATTACAGAGGGGCCGTAGTGCTCAGGCTCTGGGAAGACTGACAGGCAGCTCTGACCCAGGGAAGAGGCTGGGAATAGTGTGATTTTGGCTGGGCTAGGAGAGAAGAGACTCTTCCACCCCCCAGCCACCACCTTCTCTGGCCTGTGGAAAGAGTGTGACTCAGGCTGGGCTGGGAGAGAGAAGACCCTTTCCATCCCCAGCCCCCACTCTTTCTGGCCTGCCTAGGGCGGGGCAACTGCAACTGCAGAGGCACTCCCATAGATCAGCAGTAAGTGGCAGAGGCAGCTCCCAGCTTTCAGCAGCTTAGAAATCGCCCACCCGCCCCCCCACCCCACACACACACACAGAAGAAGTACCCTAAGACTCAGGAGTACTGGACACAGGGCTGGTGTTGCTACTCTCAGTGTGCGTATGTGCAGACAAGGGCAGAAACTGCATTGACTTTGTAGAAACTATCATCCAGACCCCCTAGCCTCACGCATTTAAATCTAGAGTCCCAAAGTCACCCTGGGCACCAGGTGACCGGTACTGCCTGCACAATAGGCAGGGGACTCTCTGGGACAGCAGAGGACAACTTGGAGATTATTTGCTGGGCTTAAGCCAAGACTGGTGCTGCTTTTTGTTTTGCTTTGTTTTGTTTGTTTTGTTTTGTCTTCATATCTTTGATATATATATTTGTGTTGAGTGGGGGTTAGCGGGTGTTTTTACATGTGAATGTATTTGATTTTTTTCTTTGTTGTTGTTGTTGTTGTTGTTATGTTTGGTGATTTGCTTTGTTCTGAAATTGCCCTACCAGGGCCCAGCTTAAGAGGCACAAGATTCAAAATATCCAGAGGCCAACTCCAGACCAAACCAGAGTACTACCGTGTTTGACCTACAAATCACACACCTAGAGGGAATTCTCTGCAGGCACAAGAGCTAGTAGATGCCAAACCACATTTAAGTGGTCAATCCTCAAGCAGCAGATCACCCTGCGGTGCACAGAGCCAAGTCTCACAACTAGTCAGCCTAGGAGCTAACCCCACCTACTCACAAGCAAAAAGCAATTAAAGATCTTCTTTAACAGGACAATATACACAACACAAGAGTCACCTTTGGAGCACACGCAGAGGAGAAGAACAAAGTAGTGCAAGTCAAATATAAAGGACACATACTACATAAGATAACCCAGCAAGAACTAAGAACTCTAGGGGATCTACCTAATACATCAAAGCAACCACAGAGAGTCAGACAGAATGGGGAAACAAAGAAACATGTCCCAAATAAAAGAACAGAAGAAACCTCCACAACTGGAACCAAATGAAGCAGAGGTAACCAACCTATCAGAGACAGACTCAGGACACTGATGATACGAATGTTTAAGGTGCTTAGAGAAGACATAAAGAAGGATGTAGAAATCATACGAACAACCAGTTAGAACTAAAGAACATAATTACTGAAATTAAGAACTCACTTGAAGGAATTACCAGCAGGTTAGATGAAGCAGAGGATCGAATCAGCGACTTAGAAGACAAGTTACAGAGATCACACAAACAGAACAGAAAGAAAAAGTAATAAAAAACAATGAAGATGGTTTAAGAGACCTCTGGGATAACATCAAGCGCAACAAAATGAGCATCATAGGAATACCAGAAGGTGAAGAGAGGAAGCAAGGGATTGAGAACACATCTGAAGTAATAATGTCCGAAAACTTCCCTAACCCGATAAAGGAAACCAACATACAAGCCCATGAAGTGCAGAGAGTTCCAACCAGTATAAACCCAAACAGGTCTACACCAAGACACATTATAGTTAAAATGGCAAAGGTTAAAGACAAAGAGAGAATCCTAAAAGCAGTAAGAGAAAGACAGAGGGTTACATACAAGGGAACTCCCATAAGACCATCAAATGACTTTTCTACAGAAACATGGAAGGCCAGGAGGGCGTGGCAGGAGATACTCAAAGTGATGGAAAACAAAGGCCTACAACCTAGATTGCTTTATCCAGCAAGGCTATCATTTAAAGTTGATGGAGAGATGAAGGGATTCCCAGAAAAGATTAAGCTAAAGGAATTTATTACCACCAAGCCAGCATTGCAAGAAATACTAAAAGGACTTCTGTAAATAGAAGAAAGATGAAAACAGTCTAATTACAAATTTAAAAATGGCAATAACTATGTACCTATCAATAATCACTTTAAATGTAAACAGATTAAATGCTCCAATCAAGAGACATAGGATGGCTGAGTGGATTAGAAAGCAAGACCCTTGTATATGCTATATACAAGAGACTTACCTCAGATCAAAAGACACACACAGGCTGAAAGTGAAGGATTGGAGTAAGATATTTCATGCAAATGGAAATGAGAAAAAAGCTGGCGATGCAATACTTATATCTGACAAAATAGACTTTAAAAGGAAGAACATATTAAAAGATAAAGATGGACATTATATAATAATAAAGGGATCGATCCGACAAGAGGACATAACCCTAGTAAACATCTATGCACCCTACATAGGAGCACCTAAATATATAAAACAGGTACTAACTGACATAAAGATAGAGATCAACAGTAACACTACCATAGTAGGGGACTTCAACACACCTCTGACAACAAGGGACAGGTCTTCCAGACAGAAAATCAATATGGAAACAACAACCTTAAATGATACATTGGACCACTTGGATTTAATCGATATTTTCAGAGCATTTCACCCCAATGCTGCAAAATACACGTTTTTCTCAAGTGCACATGGAACATTTTCCAAGATAGACCATATGCTAAGCCACAAAACAAGTCTTGATAAATTAAAAAAAAATGAAATCATAAAAATTTTCTTCTCTAACCACAGGGCTATGAAATTACAAATGAACTATAGGAAAAAATCTGGAAGACACACCAATTCATGGAAGCTGAATAACTTATTACTAAATAATGAATGGGTCCAGCAGGAGATCAAGGAAAAAATCAAAAGATATCTCGAGACAAATGAAAATGAAATCATGACTACCCAAAATCTATGGGATGCCACGAAAGCAGTCCTAAGAGGGAATATGATAGCATTGCAGGCCTACCTAAAGAAACAAGAAACATCACTAATCAACAGTTTATCTTCACACTTAAGGGATCTGGAAAAAGAAAACCCAAAATAGGACCAAAGGGAGCACAAGGAAGGAGATAATAAAGATCAGAGCAGAAATAAATGAAATAGAAACTAGAAAAACAATACAAAAGATCAATGAATCGAAGAATTGGTTCTTAAGAAGATAAACAAAATTGACAAACCTTTACCCAGACTCATTAAAAAAAACAGAGAGAAGACCCAAATTAACAAAATCAGAAATGAAAGAGGAGAAGTGACAACAGACACCGCAGGAATACAAAAAATTTTAAGAAATTACTATGAGCAAATATATGCCAACAAATTTGACAATCTGGAAGAAACGGACAATTTTCTAGAGGTGTACAACCTTCCAAGGCTAATGCAAGAAGAAACAGAAAACCTAAATAGACTGATTACCATCAAAGAAATTGAATCAGTAATCAACAATCTCCCAACAAACCAAAGCCCTGGACCAGATGGCTTTACAGGTGAATTTTACAAAACGTACAAAAAAGAATTATCACCTATTCTCCTCAAGCTCTTCCAAAAAATCCAGAAGGAGGGAAGACTCCCAAACACTTTTTACGAAGCCACTATCATCCTGATCCCAAAATCAGACAAAGACACCACAAAAAAAGAAAACTACAGGCCGATATCTCTAATGAACATAGATGCAAAAATCCTCAACAAAATATTAGCGAACAGAATTCAGCAATACATTAAAAAGATCATACACCATGATCAAGTGGGATTCATCCCTGGTATGCAGGGGTGGTTCAACACCCGCAAATCAATTAATGGGATACACCACATTAACAAAATGAAAAATAAAAATCACATGATCATATCAATAGATGCAGAAAAAGCATTTGATAAAATCCAGCAGCCATTTATGATAAAAACCCTTAAAAAGTGAGAATAGAGGGATCATATCTCAACATAATAAAGGCCATATATGACAAACCCACAGTTAACATCATACTCAATGGGGAATAGCTAAAACCATTCCCTCTAAGATCAGGAACAAGTCAAGGTGCCCACTTTCTCCACTTCTATTCAACAGAGTTCTGAAAGTTCTAGCCACAGCAATCAGACAAGAAAAATAAATAAAAGGCATCCAAATTGGTAAGGAGGAAGTAAAATTATCATTATATGCAGATGATATGATACTATATATAGAGACCCCTAAAGACTCCACCAAGAAACTATTAGAGCTGATAGATGAATTTAGTAAAGTAGCAAGATACAAAATTAACATTCAGAAATCAGTTGCATTTGTATATACCAATAATAAAACATCAGAAGGAGAAATTAATAAAACAATCCCATTTACAATTGCTCCAAAGACTATAAAATACCTGGGAATAAATTTAACCAAAGAAGTAAAAGATCTGTACTCAGAAAATTATAAGACACTGAAGAAAGAAATGAAAGAAGATATAAATAGATGGAAACACATATCATGTTCATGGATAGAAAGAATTAATATAGTTAAAATGTCCATATTGCCTAAGGCAATATACATATTCAACACAATTCCTATCAAACTACCAATGACGTTTTTCACAGAAATACAACATACGATCCTAAAACTTATATGTGACCATAAATACCATGGATAGCCTCAGCAATCTTGAGAAATAAGAACAAAGTGGGAGGTATAACAATACCTGACTTCAAATTATACTACAAGGCTACAGTAATCAAAACAGCATGGTACTGGCATAAAAACAGACACACAGATCAATGGAACAGAATAGAGAGTCCAGAAATAAATCCATGCCTATATGGCCATTTAATCTATGACAATGGAAGCAAGAATGTACGATGGGGTAAAGACAGTCTATTCAATAAATGGTGCTGTGAAACCTGGACAGACACATGCAAAAAAAATGAAGCTGAACAACCTCCTTACACCATATACAAAAATAAATTCAAAATGCCTTAAAGACTTAAATGTAAGATCTGAAACCATAAGATACCTAGAAGAAAATATAGGAAGAAACTTCACAGACATTACCCGGAGTAAGATTTTTACTGATATATCCCCTCGCGCAAGGGAAGTAAGAGAAAAAATAAACACGTGAGATTACATCAAACTAAAAAGTTTTTTCACAGCAAAGGAAACCATCAATAAAACAAAAAGGGATCCTACTGAATGAGAAAAGATATTTGCCAATGATATATCTGATAAGGGGTTAATATCACAAATCTATAAAAAACTCACTCAACTCAACTCCAAAAAGGCAAACACCCCAATTAAAAAATGGGCAGAGGACTTGAAGAGATATTTTTCTAAAAAGGACATACAGATGGCAAACAGACGTATGAAGAAATGCTCAACCTCACTAACCATCAGAGAAATGCAAATAAAAACCACAATGAGATACCACCTCATCCCAGTCAAAATGGCTATCATCAATAAATTAACAAACAACAGGTGCTGGCGCGGATGTGGAGAAAAGGGAATGCTTGTGCACTGTTGGTGGGATTGCAGATTGGTGCAGCCACTATGGAAAACAGTACGGAGGTATCTCATAAATCTGAAAATGGAACTACTCTATGATCCAGTAATTCCACTCCTAGGTATCTATCCGGAGAAACCCAAAACTCCAATTCAAAAATCTTTATGCACGCCTATGTTTATTGCAGCACTTTACACAATAGCCAAGACATGGAAACAACTGAAATGCCCATCGGTAGATGACTGGATTAAGAAGCTGTGGTACATTTATACAATGGAGTATTACGCAGCCCTAAAGAAGAGAGAAATCTTACCATTTGCAACAACATGGATGGACCTAGAGAACATTATGTTAAGTGAAGTAAGTCAGACAGAGAAAGACAAGTACCATATGATCTCACTTATATGCGGAATCTAAAGAAAAAAATAAGTGAATGAACTAATCAGAAACAGTTTTGGAGACAAAGAGGAAAAACTGAGGGTTGTTAGATGGGCAGGGGTTGGGGATAAAGGGGAAGGTGAGGGGATTAGTAAACAGTCGGTAACCACAAGATGGCCTTGGGGTTTTGAAATTAATTGGGGAACATAATCAATAATGTTGTAAAGATTTTATAAGGTATCCGATGGACACGTGTTTTATTTGGGAGACCACCTCAGGGAAGATGTAGATGCCTGATCACTGCAATGTACATCTGAAGCTGAACAATAATGAATGCCAACTATAATTATATATATATATATATACTTACAAGAGATGCAGTACAGCATTGGGAGTGGAGACAGTGGAAATGTGATGGCTGGGTGCGATGTCAGAGAGATAATGGATGGGGGGAGGGGAGTCCACAATGTGAGGGATATAAATGATAAACGTCTAAGTATTACTTTGTTTTGTGCACCTGAAACTATAAAAAAAATCTAATTACTAAAAATTTTGTAACATGTAAGTAATTTTAAACAATAATATTGTTCGTACTATAAAAAAATCAAAAAAATAAATTCATATAATGCTCTTTGAATTTTAGTACCTATGTTTTCTTTTATTGTTTCAGATCTTATGCTTAGGTCTTTGATCCATTTTGAATTAATTTTGGTACATGGTGACAAATAGCAGTCCAGTTTCATTCTTTTGCATGTGGCTTTCCAATTCTGCCAGCACCATTTATTGAAGAGGCTGTCTTTTCTCCATTGTATGTTATTTGCTTCTTTGTCAAAAATTATCTGTCCATATTTGTGTGGGTTTATTTCTGGGTTCTCAATTCGACTGCATTGGTCTGTGTGTCTGTTTTTCTGCCAATACCATGCTGTTTTGATTATTGTAGCCCTGTTGTACAAGCTAAAGTCAGGGAGTGCGATACCTCCAGCATTGTTCTGTTTTCTTAGGATTGCTTTGGTTATTTGGGGTCTTTTATGGTTCCATACAAATCTGATGATGTTTTGTTCTGTTTCTTTAAAAAATGCCATTTGGATTTTGATGGGGATTGCATTGAATATGTATATTCCTTTGGGTAATCTGGCCATTTTAACTATGTTGATTCTTCCAATCCATGAGCATGGAATGTCTTTCCATTTCTTTGTGTCTTTTTCAATTTCTTTTAAAAATGTCTTCTTTTTTTCGTCATGTAGGTCTTTCACATACTTGGTTTATTCTTAAGTTTATTCTTAGGTATTTTATTCTTTTTGTTGCAATTGCAGAAGGAATTGTGTTTTTTAAATTTCTTTTTCTGAGATTTTATTGTTAGTGTATAGGAATGCAATGAAGTTTTGTACGTTGATTTTGTAGCTGGCAACTTTACAACACCTTCAGTCTTATAAATGGCATTTAGAAACAACCTATGAGTATATATATACATGTATATGTATATATATGTATATATATGTGTATATATGTATATATGTATATATATATATATGTGTATATATACACACACACACACACACACACACACACACAATTAAAACATATTAAGCTGGTTTCCAGTTTGGGGCAATTATAATTTTTTTTACAAATATTCACACTCAGATTTTTGTGTTTTAACTTCTCATGGGTAAATATCTAGAAGTGGATTTTCTAGAATGTATGGTAAATATGTGTTTAACTTTGTTGGAAACTTGCAAATTGTTTTCTATTTTGCTTTTCCACCAGCAATTTCTGAGCATCCTTGCTGGTACTTGGTAAGTTATAGAGAACAATCCTACAGTATCCACTGACTTTCAGTGTCTCATAGAGATCCTTGCTTCTGGGGTATCTAATACCTCTCAGAGGGATCGTTCTGTATTGTGGTTTCTTGTGAGATTTGGGTTTCCTGATGGCATCTGCTTGCTGGGCTTTTATGTTATTGTCAGTGGGTTTGATCTCTCAATTTCAGAAGATGCTGTGTTCCTGTTCCTTTGGATAACTCTCAGCTGTTGTCTGCTCTTTAGTCATCTGATGTATTTTCCCATGTGTTTACTTTCAACAGCACTTCCTGAGTGTTATTAAATATAACAAGGAGACTTAGGCACAACTGAAAACTGGCCAATGATTATAATTCTAATAGCCTCAGTCTCCTCTAACAGCCTCAGACTCCTCTTGTATTCTATGTCACTTGAAACAATCAATTTAAACTTCTACCAGGTACCACCTATGAAAGGCAGGTGGTCATTCTAAAAGTAATACAGCCCTTCCTCTAGATACATTTGATGCTTTCCTAAAGGTTACCGAGAGTTTATTGAATAAGAACAAAAACTTAAGCCAATCCTTTCAACTCTCTTCAGATGAGGTATCTTTCCTCAAAGGCTATTCCAGACTCTCAAGGGTAGAATATTCAGATCCCTGTTATTGCATGTTTATGAGTCACTGGAGCTTACTATGCATATTCAGAACATTAATGCATCAAGTAAATGATGGCATGGAACACCTCTCTTTTCCTTTGTGGAGAACTGTGTACTGCCCCACTTTGAGAAAAACTTAGAGAATTAAATGGAAGTGTTATAAAAAATGATTGATTTGATTTGTCTTTGGGGAAAATTATATAGTGGTTGGAAGTCTATTATATCTCTTTTCATGAAGATAGAAGTATTCTTTTTCTTTTGAATTGTAAGTCATTAAGGGTTATAATGCTGCGACTAACATTTGTATAATAGACATTTTTCTAATATTGCTGAAGACTTTTGAATTTAAAGCTTCTAATCATACAGATGTTGAAAAAATATACTCAGTAGCAAAAGACATATTCTTTTCAGGATTATTCAAATGAAACTTTTGAATTAAAAACTCTACTCATATATGTATAGTATACAAATATATATGTATATACACATATATATACATATATATGTATATATATGTGTGTGTGTATATGTATATATACATATATATATATACATATACACACACATATATTCAGTTGCAAAAATCTCCATATATTTTTCTGCATTAAAACATGCTGTAACCTCAAAAATTTTGGCTTTTAACTTTTATTTTAAGGAATAACAAAGACTTGTGAAATACATGGAAAAGATGAAGGGATATCAGTGGTAGCCTTTCCTTTTAAAAAAAAATTCTCAATCAAAGGAACTGAAAATAATGCTGACATTTCAGAGACTATGGCAGCGGAGTGCTTTTTTGACAATGGGCACTGAAGCCTGAGGTTGATCCAGTAGAGGAACCCTGTTTGTCCTCACCTGACCAACAGCAGAGGAAAGGTGGCAGATCAAAGACAGAAGTGGAATGGGTGGGAAGAGTTTAGTGCCTTAGTTTATTTTCCATCAGTCTGTGCTCTCTACTTATCTTCATATTTGGAAACTAGTGTCCCCAATTAAGTTGTAAGCTGCTTGAGAACAAAGGCTTTGGATTCCCTGATTAGCTAATGCTGTGACCATGAAATACTGGCTGAACTGAATGACCTGGAGGAATAGCTGTATCGGTAGCATTGCAGGGACAAGAGACAGTGAGGTCTTCCTCCTACACAGGCACTATTATTTTTACCAACACAGCTCCCTCCAATTGTCCTCTGTTATTACCGTGTTTCCCCGAAAATAAGACCGGGTTTTATACCATATTTCCTTGAAAATAAGACCAGGCTTTATATTAATTTTTGCTCCAAAAGATGCATCAAGGTGTATTTTCAGGGGATGTGTTATTTTTTCATGCACAACAATCTACATTTATTCAAATAGTCACGCCATCTTCTTCTGGAACATTGTTATTACGTGCTAAATTCTTCTATCTAGCTGATGATCTTAACTGGAGCTTATTTTCGAGGTAGGTCTTATATTCGGGGAAACACAGTAGTAACCATTTGCTCAACAAACCTAGTGACCTTTCTCAGTTCTCATTCTCTTTACTCTCTTTATGGTATGTGGCATTGTTTTCCAGTTCCACCATATTGAAATTTTGTCTTTTCTTGGCTTCCATAACATCACATGTGCTGAACATTCTTGTATCCAATCAGCAGTTTCCTTTTGGCTCATAAACTTACCGTGTTTCCCCAAAAAATAAGACCTAGCTGGATCATCAGCTCTAATGTGTCTTTTGTAGCAAAAATTAATATAAGACCCGGTATATATTATATTATATTATATTATATTATATTATATTATATTATATTATATTAATATTATAATTATATTAATATTATAATTATATTAAGACTGGTCTTATAGTAAAATAAAACCCAGTCTTATATTAATTTTTGCTCCAAAAGATGCATTAGAGCTGATGATTCGGCTGGGTCTTATTTTGGGGGAATCATGGTAGCTGTCCTCTAGATTCCATCCTTTGGAGCAGTATAAAACAGTGAAAAGAATCCAATTTTTTGAGTCAGAGCAACTCTGTTTGATTCTCCACTGCATCGTTTATTAGCAAAGTGACCTGTCTGAGCCTCAGTTTTCTCAATTTCACTTATTCCATCTTTAGTACTCTTTCTTTATATAGACATGAGTTTCTGACCTATGTCATTTTCCTTCTCTCTAAAGAACTTCTTTTAACATTTCTTGCAAGGCAGGTCTACTGGTAACAAAATCTCTCAATATCTGTTTGTTGGACGTCTTTCTTTCTTCTTCACTTCTGAAGGTTAATTGTGGATAGTTCGGTGGTATTTTTTTTTTCCCCTCTCAACACTTTTGAATTTTACTCTACTTTCTTCTTGCTTGTGTGGTTTCTGAGTGGAAGTCAGATGTAATTCTCATCTTTGCTTCTCTATAGGTAAGGTGTTTTGTTTCCTTTTCCCTCCCTCTGGCTTCTTTCAAACTGTTTTTCCTGTTCTTTGATTTGCTATAGTTTGAAAATGATATTCCTCAGTGTAGTTTTTCTAGCATTTATCCTACTATGCACTCCCCTAGCTTCCTGGATCTTTGGTTTGGTACCTGACATTAAAGGGGGAAATTCTTAGTCATTATGTTTTGTAAATATTCTGTTCTTTTCTTTCTTCTCCTGATATTCCCATTATGTGTATGTTACATGTTTTGTAGTTGGCCTACAGTTCTTGGATATTCTGTTCTGGGTTTTTGTTGTTATTGTTGTTTTTGTTTTTTAATTTTTTTCTTGTTGCTTTTCAATTTTGGAAGTTTCTCTTGAGATAGTCTCAAGCACAGAGATTCTTTTCTCTGCTATATTTGGTCTACTTGTAAGTCCAACAAAGGTGTTCTTCATTTATATTACAGAGTTTTTGATCTATAACATTTATTTTTGTTTCCTTCTTAGGATTTCTATCTCTCTGCTTAGTCATAGATTGTCCCTCTGTTTGTACATGCTGTCTACATTATCTATTATACCCATAAGCATAGGAATCATAATTATTTTTAATTCCTGGTCTGATAGTTCCAACATTCTTGCCTTCTGCTTCTCCTATTGTATATTCTTGGCACCTACCTTAAGACTAATTGACTGTACATATATGGGATTATTTTTGGCTCTCTATTTTGCTCCATTGGCCTAGGCCTATGTGTCTATTGTGCT